>NC_088399.1:13971040-14271040 GCF_034236695.1 Oncorhynchus nerka | reverse complement strand
GTAAAAAATCGAATAAACTCAAACTATTAACTTGGTGCGCTGTAAATGGTTAAAGACTTTGGACTCATGTTTATCAAAGTGTTGCAGGAGTGGAAGTGATTGTTATCTGCAGCCTCACTGGAACTGTGATCAAAGTACATTCACACAGGGCACTGGTGCTCTCAGGAAAGTTGCACTTGTTCGCGCAGAGTCACGTTGTGAACAACGTTGGGAAAAGGACAGAAAAGGTTGACGGGATGAAGCAAGAAAAGACTCAGATGAAGGATTTCCTGGAGAATATCAGTGTTCTGCAAGCGGTGCTGACACTCCCCCTCTTAGGTCCGGCGTGTATTGGGTTGATGGTGTACCTTATGTTTACGTCTCTGTGGCTGCTGCCTACTCTCTACTTCATATGGCAGTTAAAGGACCGGCACACACCTGAAAGAGGGGGTAGGAGAACTGCATTTGTGAGAAACTGGAAAGTGTGGAAGCTCGTAAGGGACTACTTCCCAATGAAGTTGGTGAAGACAGCGGAGTTGAACCCAAACAAGAACTACATCTTAGGGTGTCATCCACATGGGATCTTGAGTGTCGGAGCCTTTACTACTTTCACCACGGAGGCCTGTGGCTTTATGGACCTCTTCCCTGGGGTGCGCTCCTGTCTCTGCATCCTGAGTGGCCTCTTCAAGATCCCCCTCTACAGGGAATATGTCATGGCCACAGGTTGTTGTCCAGTCAGCAAGCCCAGTCTCAAGCACCTTTTGTCTAAAAGTGGGAAAGGCAATGCGCTGGTGATTATTATAGGGGGTGCTGCTGAGTCTCTGCTGAGTGTGCCTGGGGTCAACGCTGTGGTTATGAAGCAGAGGAAAGGCTTCGTCAAGGTGGCCCTGGAGTTTGGGGCTGACCTGGTGCCCGTCTACTCGTATGGGGAAAACGATATGTTCCGCCAGGTGATCTTCTCAGAAGGCAGTGTGGGCTGGAGGTTACAGCAACTCTGTAAGAAGGTCATGGGCTTTGCCCCTTGTCTGTTCATGGGTGAACGCTGGTTCTGGATGCCTTACCACTGCCCGGTCACCATTGTCGTGGGTAGTCCTATCCCAGTGCCAACGAGGCCTTCTCCCACTCAGGAGGAGGTGGACCACTATCATGGCCTATACATGGAGTCCCTGGCCAAGCTCTTCAATGAGCACAAAGTCAGCTGTGGACTCTCAGACAGCCACGAGCTGCTGATCACATAAGCCAATCATTTTGACAACGTGAATGAGGTGATTTGTCATGGTGTCCTTCTGTCTGTACTGTAGCCCCCGATCTCCCTCACGACGCCAGGACAGCGGAGTCAATCACCACCTTCCGGAGACACCTGAAACCCCACCTCTTTAAGGAATACCTAGGATAGGATAAAGTAATCCTTCTCACCCCCCCCCCCCTTAAAAGATTTAGATGCACTATTCTAAAGTGGCTGTTCCACTGGATATCATAAGGTGAATGCACCAATTTGTAAGTCGCTCTGGATAAGAGCGTCTGCTAAATGACTTAAATGTAAATGTAAATGTAAATCTCCACAGTGAGTATGTTTACACGCACGGTAATAATTCTATATTAACTGATCATATCGATGATATACTGATTACGACAGTACTGCGAGTTTGACAGTAGTCATGATTATCTTAATCGGCGTAAAGTCATAAACGAAGCATAAACGGACTAAAATACCTATATTTTTTTGCAATGTTTTGAATGATTTGGATACCTTATTCAGAGATCCTGCGGTGTTGATCTGCACATGTGCTATCATCATGCATCTAAAAAATAGGTTTCACATACAAACTCTATATTTCTGAAGTCAGAATCAAATAGGCTTCCCAAAAAATGATATGATTGCTGTGATAGGACCTTCATTTTTATTGGTCATTTTCTACATTTCTTTAAGTCCCATCAAGCACCCTTATTATCAGCTGTCCATGTAAACAGGATGTTTAGGGAATTATTTCTTCTTGCAAATCATAACAATGTTTTAATCTAATTATTATATTAAATCAGAGTATTTACAACGATCCTATTACTGAATGCATGTTAACATACTCAGTGAGACTACTTGAATGAAAGCATTCCAACTCAGTATCTGATCCAGCGGTGTCCCAATCATTGATCCCTGGATCCACCAAGCTGCCTGTCTAATTGACACATCGCTTTGACTGCATTTACTGTAAGAATGAATTCAAGGGGAGATTGTATGTGGTTTATATGTAGCAATAATTTAACCATGAATCTGAATACCTTTAAGATCCACTCAATTTCATAACAAACAGTAATTGATTGTGTGACTTAGGATTTATGAAGAAATACTGTGCTTACATGTTGAGTATAATCAATGAGACTTTGTAGCCACCAGCAGCACCTGAGCAATGTTAATCAGGGATTATAACATTCTTTCAAGTATAACAGTTGACTTTGAATAACTTGTGCAGTAGAGCTGCCGAATACTGACTATTTGCTATATAGAAATGATGTTTTTCTGCTGATATATGTATTTGAATACATTTGGCTTGTGGTGAGGGTTCACTTTGACCACAGGATTTTGCCACAATGTATTAATTTATTTAATCCTTCCTGTGAACTGTGAAGTGGATACAGATAGCGGTAGTGAGAGGTTTTGGACATGAACAGAGTGGGAGTGTCTTTCAGTGCTATGATTCACAAGCTGTAGAGATCTATCATAACATTTCAATATTTCTCTCTCATCACATACACATATTAGGCATACTCTTCTCTACAGGACAAAGTAGTTGTTACCCAACTATCCCAATAATTTTTGACATGGAAAATGAATCTAGATTTAAAATACACTACCGTTCAAAAGTTTGGGGTCACTTAGAAATGTCCTTGTTTTTGAAAGAAATGCACATTTTTTTTCCATTAAAATAACATCAAATTGATTAGAAATACAGTGTAGACATTGTTAATGTTGTAAATGACTATTGTAGCTGGAAACAGGTGATTTTTTATGGAATATCTACATAGGTGTACAGAGGCCCATTATCAGCAACCATCACTCCTGTGTTCCAATGGCACGTTGTGTTAGTTAATCCAAGTTTTTCATTTTAAAAGGCTAATTAATCATTAGGAAACCCTTTTATAATTATGTTAGCACAGCTGAAAACTACTGTTCTGATTAAAGTAGCAATAAAACTGGCCTTCTTTAGACTAGTTGAGTATCTGGAGCATCAGCATTTGTGGGTTTGATTACGGCTCACAATGGCCAGAAATAAAGCACTTTCTTCTGAAACATGCCAGTCTATTCTTGTTCTGAGAAATGAAGACTATTCCATGTGAGAAATTGCCAAGAAACTGAAGACCTCGTACAACGCTGTGTACTACTCCCTTTACAGAACAGCGCAAACTGGCTCTAACCAGAATAGAAAGAGGAGTGGGAGGCCCCGGTGCACAACTGAGAAAGAGGACATTAGAGTGTCTAGTTTGAGAAACAGACACCTCACAAGTTCTCAACTGGCAGCTTCATTAAATAGTACCCGCAAAACACCAGTCTCAACATCAACAGTGAAGAGGTGACTCCGGGATGCTAGCCTTCTAGGAAGAGTTCCTCTGCCCAGTATCTGTGTTATTTTGCCCATCTTATTCTTTTCTTTTTATTGGCCAGTCTGAGATATGGCTTTCTCTTTGCAACTCTGCCTAGAAGGCCAGCATCCCGGAGATCATTCATGAAAACCAGCTTCAGAGCGCTCAGGACCTCAGACTGGGGCGAAGATTCACTTTCAAAAGGTGCTTCAACAAAGTACTGAGTAAAGGTTCTGAATACTTATGTACATTTATTATTTCAGTTTTCTATTTTTAATACATTTGCAAAAATGTCTAAAAACAGTTTTTCATTTGTCATTATGGGATATTGTGTGTAGATTGATGAGGGTAAAACATGATTTATTCCATTTTAGAATAAGGCTGTAACATAACAAAATGTGGAAAAAGTCAAGGGGTCTGAATACTTTCCGAATGCACTGTAGACAATGTAAACCATGTTAGCCATTGTGTAGCATTTAGAGTAGAACAAAAGCTGGCCACTCTACTAGACAGCTTAATGTCATGAGTGGTGACAGGTTTTAATTATAAATATGATTCTGCCTCAGTGCTGGACCAAATACACGTCCATGTGTGCCCTATAACATGTTCAAATCTAAATCATTGCAGTTTTCTGTCATCAAAGCACACATACCTATAAAAATACATAGATAGATATAAATATATACTACAATAGCCTACTGGTATTCAGTATCTTGAAATGTTCTGCACCTGGTCATACAACATACTTTTCTTTATGCAGGTCATCAATAGACCATCAAATACAAATTATGAATACCTAAATCTAAAAACAGACGGAAAAGAATGACATTTATAATATGCAGAAGATTCATTCAGAAGTCCAGAGGGCTTACATATACAGGCTACTGTTAAATAGATTTAGAATTGGAATTTTATGCAGTAGCCTATGGAAATGCGACCTCATCAAATCAAGGTGCTTCTAATGAATATTGGAATTAAATATTTAAAAAATACCATTTAAAAGTTAGTCACAACAAACAGGCTAACACCCAATGCAACACTTAAAACATATAGCCTAGTCACAGGTGTAGGCTACAATATCAAATGTAACGACACATTCATTTAGGTGGCGATTTAACCTTCAGCCTAAAATAACATATAGTTATAGCCATTTTCTGTTCCACCTACTGAGGTGACCTCACCACAAGCATATGCTCATTCACTCAACAAGTGAAAAGCCGATATCGATGCCGACGACCCTGTCACAGGCAATCAGACACTACTGGAGAGTATCTTCTCAATACACAAAACAAACAACGAAATCTTTGAGAAATTAACAGGAAAAATAAGAAAATATTCACAACTATTTAGGTGAAAACATTGAGTTTATACCTTTGTCTCCCTGCGAGAACGTCGGATCCATTCCCAGAGTTACACAGGGAACCAGAGGGTTTCGCCCATTCTACCTTCCCCTCTCCCCTTCAATATCAGCACATATTGAAAAGACAAGGACGAAAATGAAGAAATGTTGTGAATAAAAGGTTAACTTGGGTCTTCAAAAATGGTAACAATGCAGTCCTCGGTTCAATGAAATTGGCAATGCAGGGAGACTGGCTCCAACCGCTCGGCGCACATCGTTGCGCGTCTGCTGTGTGTGCTAGAGTTTATGGACTCAACTGGTAGAGGAAATCACCGGGTTCCCCCGTACACACTCAATCATACAGCTAGGAAGGGAGGGGCACCCATACTGAATTTGCGCCAGTGATGCGTTTTTTAAATAGATTTTTCTAGAGCAACAATTGGAAAGTATCGGTCTATTTTTTAAATAGCGAATACATCTTTTTTGTTGTTGTATTTGATTAGGACTATATATTTCTCATTGATAGGATTCTACTGATATAGGCCTATAAATCCATGGAAGATGGTAAATCAAATACATGTCTACGATGGAGTAAGTGAAATTACGCACAGCTTTCTCAAAATACAGTATGTCAGTCTATGGATATTTTTCGATTGATAAAACACTGTCAAAAAAAAATTAGTCATGCATTTTCAAATCTACAAAACGGAGGGCTTAAATGTATTATTGGACACAATAAATCCTCAGGGAGATTATGTCATCAGCATATGTTCTCACATTGAGTGGGTGAAGCAAATCAATTTCCTGATTTGATATAAAAATCTTTGGAAGCAATAATCCTCTCAAAGATATCTAAGCAGATGAGAATAGTCTCCAGATATCTTATTCCCCCTCTCTCTGTATAATTATCCATCCATTATGAGTAAAACATAGCATATGAAACAGACACAGGGTTCTCAACTGCATCAGATATACTCTGATAACGGCAGGGTATGTTTTTCAATTGAAGTATATTTATAATTTACTTAAATGGCACTCTGAGCTTTCCATTGGTCCTCATAATGAAGAGTGATCGTGCAGGGTTGTTTTACTGTTAAAACAACAGTTTTACTGAAATTGCACTACAGTGACCATTAACTAAGGAAGCTCCACAACAATCAGTTGGCCCTCTATAACCTTATGTTACTGCCTTATTCTAAAATGGGATTCAATTGTTTTTCTCCCCTCATCAATCTGAACAGAATAACCCATAATGACAAAGCAAAAACATTTTTTGGGACTTTTTTGAAAATGTATATATATAGTTTCCTGATCTTTCTCCTATATCTCTCAGATATAGGACAGACACTTAAAAACAAACTTCATTGTGATATTGTTCCATGTAGTGAATGTAATTCAATGTGTTTCTATTGGCTAATATCAGTAATGCCAAATTCAATGTTTCATCTAATATATATATTTTTTATACGTTAAGGGATCTTAACATTTGAAATCAAATAGCTAAATTATCCCTGATAGGACCATCTTAAAACGGCTTAGAACCACTCCACCCCCTCCCAGCTTAGACAGGGCTTAAACTCTAAAAGGGTTAAACGGCATGATTATTACACAGGTGCACCTTGTGCTGGGGAAAATTAAAGGTCACTCTAAAATGTGCAGTTTTGTCACACAACACAATGCCACAGCTGTCTTAAATTTTGAGGGAGCTTGCAATTGGCATACTGACTGCAGGAATATCCACCAGAGCTCTTGCCAGATAATTGAATGTTAATTTTCTCAAAGATGATCAATGGAAACAGGATGCACCTGAATACTTATGTAAATAAGGTATTTCTGCTTTTATTTTAATACATTTTCACAAATATCTAAAAAGCTGTTTTTGCTTTGTCATTATGGGGTATTGTGTGTAGATTGATGAGTATGTTTTAAATCAATTTTAGGCTGTAGCGTAACAATATGTGGAAAATGTCAAGGGGTCTGAATACTTTCCAAATGCACTGTATACTGTATGTGGCTGTAAACTAATGTAAAGTCCATTGGTCTTTCTACTTCCTAATTGTTCTGGTTGGTATGTTAAATTGGAAGCTGATCCTAGATTAACATTTAGCAATAGCGTCTGGGCAACAGTCTCAATCATTTCCATTGAGTCTGGTGCCAGGGTCGAACGCTGCATAAGACACACCCAGAGCAATGTATTTAGAGAGTAGGGAAATGTAGGTTTCTGCTTTATGATGTATTTACATGACACTTCAACATTCTATGGCAGCCATGTTAGCTCCCCATTAACATGACATGAGGAATATTCTAACAATGCTATGTAACTGAATGTCTGGAATTAGAACAATATTCAACATTCTAAAAGTTGGTCTATCTCTCTAAATATATGGCTCGGGACACACCTATTGGGGTGAGAAATGTCTCCCGTGTGATCCCCAGACAATTGATGTAATTTCCATTCCTGGAATAAGATTTACTTTGCATTAAACATGAATCATCAAAGGCAGATCAATCAATAGGCATTGATGTTTCAGGGCTGAAGATTGGGCGGCCTGGTACAGTCTGATGAAGAGAAGAGGACAGTCTGTGGCCTACTGCAGTTTTATACAGTAACAGACAGATCAGAGACGGTCAAGGTTGATTGGTTTCAGAATTCAGATAGCTGCGGAGGATACATTTGGTTTTAAACGTCATTGTGTCAAGGTCAATGGAGAACTCTTGAACTTTTGAGCACCTCATCATTCACCATGTAATTGTCTCAATATAAGACTGAGACTAAACACTTAGCATCTGACATTTTGATCTGTGGTGGAAGCATATCCAGTGATTCTGAGACTGAGCTTTTGCTTGAAGTCACATTGCACCATGCAGGCATCTGTTGTACCTGGCAACCCTGCCAATCTTTGCCCACAGACGACACGGAGGGAGTGTGTATCACACATGCCAAACACATTCCCTTCAATGTAGGTCTTAGATCATTTAAAAAATCTGTGAGTCAAAGACAAGCACGCTGAAAGAAAACTATGACTAAACCAAATGCATGCTTTTCAACCGATCGCTGCCTGCACCCGCATGCCCGACTAGCATCACCACCCTGGATGGTTCCGACCTTGAATATGTGGACATCTATAAGTACCTAGGTGTCTGGCTAGACTGCAAACTCTCCTTCCAGACTCACATCAAACATCTCCAATCGAAAATCAAATCAAGAGTCTGCTTTCTATTCCGCAACAAAGCCTCCTTCACTCACGCCGCCAAGCTTACCCTAGTAAAACTGACTATCCTACCGATCCTCGATTTCGGCGATGTCATCTACAAAATGGCTTCCAACACTCTACTCAGCAAACTGGATGCAGTCTATCATAGTGCCATCCGTTTTGTCACCAAAGCACCTTATACCACCCACCACTGCGACTTGTATGCTCTAGTCGGCTGGCCCTCGCTACATATTCGTCGCCAGACCCACTGGCTCCAGGTCATCTACAAGTCCATGCTAGGTAAAGCTCCGCCTTATCTCAGTTCACTGGTCACGATGGCAACACCCATCCGTAGCACACGCTCCAGCAGGTGTATCTCACTGATCATCCCTAAAGCCAACACCTCATTTGGCCGCCTTTCGTTCCAGTACTCTGCTGCCTGTGACTGGAATGAACTGCAAAAATCGCTGAAGTTGGAGACTTTTTATCTCCCTCACCAACTTCAAACATCAGCTATCCGAGCAGCTAACCGATCGCTGCAGCTGTACATAGTCTATTGGTAAATAGCCCACCCATTTTCACCTACCTCATCCCCATACTGTTTTTATACTGTTTTTTTATTTTATTTATTTATTTATTTACTTTTCTGCTCTTTTGCACACCAATATCTCTACCTGTCGCCTACCTCCTCATGCCTTTTGCACACATTGTATATAGACTGCCCATTTTTTTTCTACTGTGTTATTGACTTGTTAATTGCTTACTCCATGTGTAACTCTGTGTTGTCTGTTCACACTGCTATGCTTTATCTTGGCCAGGTCGCAGTTGCAAATGAGAACTTGTTCTCAACTAGCCTACCTGGTTAAATAAAGGTGAAATAAAAAAAAATAAAAAAATGACGTGATCTCGTGATTGCTTCAATTAAGGGCTGCAAGAAACGGAATCCAGTAGTTTGTCAAACCGTCTTGGGACGTTCCCTGGATGTTTACCCTCCTGTGAAGTCTTCGGGACGTCTTCGGTCAACGTCTTGGACATGGAAAGACAGGGAACGTTCTCAGGTTCTAAGAAATCCGCAAAGGGGTCCCGATATCATTCTCCTTCTGGCCACTTTGTGAATCATTGATGAGAAATACCCCTCAAGGTCCATTTGTTATAAAGTGAGCATGATTCATTGGCAGTCTTGGTCGTGTTCTGCATTAAGCTACTATTTCATGTTTTTCATGCTCCATTCTATCGAAAAAAAAAGTGGTTTGGGATACTGAGGGAACTCTTCTCCACATCTCTCTCTACTGCCTGTCTTTGAACATGTGGAGCCTTGGCAGCATAGCCATCTCTTGCACTATCGTTCAACCACCCCAAGATAAAAGGAGCATCAAAGACCTTTCCCCTACACTCACTCCACTGGTGGGTTGCCGTGTACTGTACTCGCAGTAATACATATTAAATATAACACATTCATTATTAAACCTAATCTATGAGACACTCAAGCCAAGTGCTGAGGCACTGCATACTGAATTGATGGGGTACGCCATGGGAAAATTAGCAAGTGCTTCCCGATAGTTGTTATGCATAACGTGTGCGAATTCCAGAACTCATTCCAGGGGCGTGGAGGAGCGTCTGTGCTGCTCCCCTGCATCTCTGCATTCATAGTTGATATTGCTCAAGGGGCCAGGGTTCCGGTCCAGAAGCACATCTTTCGACTGGTCCTGCAGTTTAACTGATGCCTGGTCTAGAAATAACATTTTCATAGACGGCCACATAGAGAAGAACAATAGTGGAAAAAGTACCCAATTGTCCTACTTGAGTAAAAGTAAAGAAACCTTTATAGAAAATTACTCAAGTTAAAGTGAAAGTCACCCAGTAAAATACTACTTGAGAAAAGTCTAAAAGTATTTGGTTTTAAATACACTTAAGTATCAAAAGTAAAGGTAATAGCAAAAATATAGTTAAGTATCAAAAGTAAGAGTAAATCATTTCAATTTATGGATAGCTAGGGGCACATTCCAACATTCAGACATCATTTACAAACAAAGCATTTGTGTTTAGTGAGTCCGCCAGATCAGAGGCAGTAGGGATGACTAGGGATGTTCTCTTGATGAGTGTGTGAATTGGACAATTTTCTTGTCCTGCTAATCATTCCAAATGTAAATGACTACTTTAGGGTGTCAGGGAAAATGTATGGAGTAAAAAGTACATTATTTTCTTTAGGAATGTAGTGAAGTAACATTAAAAGTAGTCAAAATATCAATAATAAAGTAAAGTACAGATACCCCCCCAAACTATAAGTAGTACTTTAAATGATTTTTACTTAAGTACTTTACACCAGTGGATTTGAAAATTCCTAATAGACTCTTTAGTCATCACCTTTGTGCACAAAACATCCATAGATCCACAGACGAAGATATCAACATTTTACATTCATCAGATGTCTGCCATGTTTTGGATAATGTGATGACGTCGTAGCTGCTACCGCTGCTCCCTGTGCGTAATGAGTGAGCTGTTGGTCTGTATAAACCGGATGCAACCCAGATACAGACAGTCCATGAATCGGCATATGCAACATGAATCGATTACCTTGAAAACAACTAGGCAGACATCTTGGGCGCGGTCTCCAGTTCTTATTATACATCAGTGATATTGCTAAGCAACAACACTACTCCAGCCAAGAGAGTGAAAATGCCTAAATTAATTTGCATTGCCAGATAATTAATTTGCGATGAGAATGTACTCTAAGAGTAATCCGTGGATAGAAATCACTACTGCTGCCAGTTAATAGGCACTAAGTGTGAACAATTTAAAAACGCCTTTACTTGGGGTCCGGATGAGTCATAATTCAGATTTTTAATCAATAATCTAATAAAATTTGGGCGGGAATATGGTTTAGATTTAGCAAAACTAAAGAGAAACTCAAGACGTCTGCATTCACTTAGCAGATGATTAGATAATACAGTACTTGAACATTAATGATTAGATTGCCTTTGTTACTGTTGCCCAACATACCATAATGCTTTATCTACTTAAATTCAATGTTGGCTTAGGAAATGTGAATAGCTTCATAAAAGCCCAGAAAATGTAATATATAAAACTCTTAATTTCAGATGTAGCATACATTTTCCAAAACCAGCAGTAGTACACAGAGAGACAAAAGACATGCAAAACAAATCAAGAATACCCCTTATATTCAAGTCACACGCCTTGTCACAAAACTAAGTCTAAAAAAAAATCTAGATACAAATGAATAAATTCTAGTCAAGTCCAGATAGACAAGGGTCTGTTTATATCTCCCCGACATCCTCATCAACCGGTAACACAAAATAACTCAGGAAACCCAAACAGGAAGAGCGTCGAAAGAACAAAAACAGTCAAAAGTGTTACAACAATATCAGTTGAAAACAGGTCGAAAAATGTCTCGAAAGCGGAACAGGAAATAATTTCCCCGGGAAAGCACATATTTCCTAGTAGGTCAGGTTTCATGTCCCATAAAACTATAGTGGCCTGAGTTGGACAGCAGGGTCTGGGGGGACAGAGGGACACACACAGTGGGCTTTATGATTAGATGTGTTTTAGCCCTAGTGTGAGAGGCAGTGCGTCAATATCTGCAAGTATCCCTTTTAGCTGGTGGATGGATCTTATCTGCAGTGGGGTGGGTGTATGTGTGACCTTGTGTGTCCTCAGGAGCGAACGTACAGGAGTTCAAAAGCCCTCAGACAGCCTGGGAGATGTTAATCAGTGTCAGGACAGCTATTCTATTTGTGATAACGCCTCCACCCATCTGAATACACACACTCCCCATATATCTTATCACTCACTCATTCACACATGCAGGGACGCACACACACACACACACACACACACACACACACACACACTGAATCTGAATCACAGCAAACTGTGTGTATTTACCCTGTGAGCCACCCTACAAGAAAACATTTACATGTTAACATTAAATTAAATTTTTAACAAGCTGCATGGTGTCGTTGTAATTACCTGCTCAAGGATGGGAGAAAGATTTCACCTCTGCATTTTAGAGATTACGATAAACGAAGTCATAGACAGCAATACTCAACATCCCCAATATACTGTATATCGCAATAATCCCCATTTGAAGGCCTTTCTGACTCATCACCAATTGAAATCTTCCATCTAATTTGTGAAACTCTGCTGAACCTTTCAACCCAGTCAGAGTTATCAGTATTAATAACTATCTAATCCACTCATTGTCACTGCAGAGTCCCACTGAATGTGGCAAAGTGGGTGGGGTTATATCCTTCCTGTTTGGCCCTGTCCGGGGGTGTCCTCGGATGGGGCCACAGTGTCTCCTGACCCCTCCTGTCTCAGCCTCCAGTATTTATGCTGCATTAGTTTACGGGGGCTAGGGTCAGTTTGTTATATCTGGAGTACTTCTCCTGTCCTATTCGGTGTCCTGTGTGAATCTAAGTGTGCGTTCTCTAATTCTCTCCTTCTCTCTTTCTTTCTCTCTCTCGGAGGACCTGAGCCCTAGGACCATGCCCCAGGACTACCTGACATGATGACTCCTTGCTGTCCCCAGTCCACCTGGCCATGCTGCTGCTCCAGTTTCAACTGGCCTGGGCCCTAGGACCATGTCCCAGGACTACCTGACATGATGACTCCTTGCTGTCCCCAGTCCACCTGGCCATGCTGCTGCTCCAGTTTCAACTGGCCTGGGCCCTAGGACCATGTCCCAGGACTACCTGACATGATGACTCCTTGCTGTCCCCAGTCCACCTGGCCATGCTGCTGCTCCAGTTTCAACTGTTCTGCCTTACTATTATTCAACCATGCTGGTCATTTATGAACATTTGAACATCTTGGCCACGTTCTGTTATAATCTCCACCCGGCACAGCCGGAAGAGGACTGGCCACCCCTCATATGCTCTCTCTAATTCTCTCTTTCTTTCTCTCTCTCGGAGGACCTGAGCCCTAGGACCGTGCCCAGGACTACCTGACATGATGACTCTTGCTGTCCCCAGTCCACCTGACTGTGCTGCTGCTCCAGTTTCAACTGTTCTGCCTTATTATTATTCGACCATGCTGGTCATTTATGAACATTTGAACATCTTGGTCATGTTCTGTTATAATCTCTACCCGGCACAGCCAGAAGAGGACTGGCCACCCCACATAGCCTGGTTCCTCTCTAGGTTTCTTCCTAGGTTTTGGCCTTTCTAGGGAGTTTTTCCTAGCCACCGTGCTTTTACACCTGCATTGTTTGCTGTTTGGGGTTTTAGGCTGGGTTTCTGTACAGCACTTTGAGATATCAGCTGATGTACGAAGGGCTATATAAATAAATTTGATTTGATTTGAATGTGAGAGCCTGGACCACCCTTCTTCCCCTTGATCTGAAGGTCAGAGCATCAAGTGATTAGTGACTGGGTCCTATCTAAATGTGCTGAGATCCAAACCATAGACAGCTTGCTATCATCTTGTCTGCATCCCAATGGCACCCCATATAGTGCACTACTTTTGACCAGGGCCCATAGGGGCTTTGACAAATGGATCAAATGAAGGGCACATCCTCTAAAAACATATCCAAAACTATAAATGGGCAGCAATCACCTTATTTAATACCACTGGCGTCATGCCCATAGGGGGTACAGGGGCATGTGCCCCCTCAGATTTGTCCTGTTAATAATGTATATTTACATGTTCTTGTCATTTCTCTGTAATACTACTATTAATCTAGCATTTTTTTTCGAATGTAATTTTTTTCTCCCCCTTTTCGTGGTATCCAATTGTTAGTAGTTACTATCTTGTCTCATCGCTACAACTCCCGTACAGGCTCGGGAGAGACGAAGGTCGAAAGCTATGCGTACTCCGAAACACAACCCAACCAAGCAGCACTGCTGCTTAACACAGCTCGCATCCAACCCGGAAGCAAGCCGCACCAATGTGTCGGAGGAAACACCGTGCACCTGGCGACCTGGTTAGCGTGCAATGCGCCAGGCCCGCCACAGGAGTCGCTAGTGCGCGATGAGACAAGGAAATCCCTACCGGCCAAGCCCTCCCTAACCCGGACGACGCTAGGCCAATTGTTCGTCGCCGCATGCGACAGAGCCTGGGCTCGAACCCAGAGTCTCTGGTGGCACTGCGATGCAGTGCACTAGACCACTGCGCCACCCGGGAGTCAATCTAGCAATTTTTGAAGTTTTCTTTATCTAGCTTAGCTAGGTTCCCAGTCCCCCATCCTCATAACTAGCTACCAAGAAGCTATTTCAGGCTATCACTCAAGTTAGAATAGCTAGCTTGTCTATCTTAATTGGCATGCCTGCTAGAAAGTTGGTAGACTTTAGAAAAGCAAGCAATAACTAAATGTACTGAATAAAACACATTCCTTGCAGAGAAGCATTTATAAAGAAACCAAAATATATATGCAACATGTAAAGTGTTTGCCCCATTTTTCATGAGCTGAATTAAAAAGGTACCAGAAAGTTTCCATACGCATAAAAAGCTTTTTTCTCTCAAATTTTGTGCACACATTTGTTAACATTCCCGTTAGTGAGCATTTCTCCTTTGCCAAGATAATCCATCCACCTGACAGGTGTGGCATATCAAGAAGGTGATTAAACAGCATGATCATTACACAGGTGAACCTTGTGCTGGGGACAATAAATGGCCATTCTAAAATGTGCAGTTATGACACATAACACAATGCCACAGATGTTTCAAGTTTTGAGGGAGCGTGCAATTGGCATGCTGACTGCAGGAATGTCCACAGATAATGTTTTTTTTGTTATAGCATAAACTGCCTCTAAAGTAGTTTTAGATAATTTGGCAGTATGTCCAACCGGCTTCACAACTGCAAACCACTTGTAACCACGCAGCCTAGGATCTCACATCTGGCTTCTTCACCTGCGGGATTGTCTGAGACCAGCCACCCGGACAGTGGATGAAAATGAGGAGTATTTCTGTCTGTAATAAAGCCCTTTTGTGGAGAAAAACTCATTCTGATTGGCTGGGCCTGGCTCCCCAGTGGGTGGGCACTTATATTTTTGTTCAGTATAGTTTCTTTAAAAGAGAACCAACCGGTCAGGAGAACACAGATAGTTCAAGAGGTATGCTTAGATATGCAGAAAAATATACATATTTTTACATAAAATTAAGGATAATGATTATGCCTCTAGATTGCAGGAAAACGCTTTTTCAGGCGTTTGAAAAATTCTAAATTCTACAACCTTTGGACAACCCACCCAGCCATCCTCAAGTTCTTTGTGCCCCCTCAGATTTTTGGGATGCATGGCACCCCTGCATAGGATGTAATTTACTTTACACAGAATTAATTAAATATTTGGCCATCTGTGGTCCCTCCAAAGATTATTGGTGCGTGACACCTCAGCATGTTATCAAAGTGCATTTGGTCACACGAGTACCATTAGTCAAATGGACCTCCTATGTCAGTCATCTATCTTGATGAAGACAAGGTTAGCTTTTCCCAAACATGATACTTTCAAGTACAACCTAATCAGAACCATCAACAGAGGGACTACATATGCATGAATCAAGTTCTTCTGAATCAGGTCTTTGTTAGAATGATTCCTTTAGGAATAGACCATTATGGCAACAGAACCATTATATCTGCTAGCTAGAGTGAGCGAGGCTTTCAGTATGCCTCAAGAGAGGTCATAGCCCTGACAGAAAGCTGTAACAAACTGGCTTTGAGTGTTGGACGAACGTGGAGCACAGACCTGGGTTAAAATCTTTTTCAAATCTTTCAAATACTTTTAGCATTTTGCTTTAACCTGTTTGGCGCGCCAGATGGGCGGGGTTTGCAGTTCAGTGACTGTCCTATTGGTTCCATTGCACCAGGCAAGCTCAATGAATCCCAACTCAGGTCTGGAGGACAGCTAGGTTAGCTAACGATGAGATTAACACCACAAGGATGAATTGCCTGACAGGTCGACAGCCAACTAAAGCTGTCCATCCACTGAATAACGTGTCTTTTGTTGGGAGACAAATAGTTTCAGTGTACAAGAGAAAGAGCCTAATACGCTTGTGTGCCTGTTATCTTATTACACTGGCCATCTTTGAGCATTTGAAGGTGATAGATAAAGGACAGAGGACAAAATCGTCTTTCCCTCAAACAGGGGAAAGAAAAAAAGGAGGTTGCTTCTGATTAAGGCTGCTACAGAGCGCAATACATCAAATAAAAATCTAATCAAATGTATTTATCAAGCCCTTCTTACATCAGCTGATATCTCAAAGTGCTGTACAGAAACCCAGCCTAAAACCCCAAACAGCAAGCAATGCAGGTGTAGAAGCACGGTGGCTAGGAAAAACTCCCTAGAAAGGCCGTAACCTAGGAAGAAACCTGGAGAGGAATCAGGCTCTGAGGGGTGGCCAGTCCTCTTCTGGCTGTGCCGGGTGGAGATTATAACAGAACATGGGCAAGATGATCAAATGTTCATAGATGACCAGCAGGGTCAAATAATAATAATCACAATGGTTGTCGAGGGTGCAACAGGTCAGCACCTCAGGAGTAAATGTCAGTCGGCTTTTCATAGCCGATCAATACATACATCTAGCGACCGCAATGGAAATAAGGGACAGGGTTCATACACATTTTGACAGATGTAATTTCATGACTTTTTCATGACTTTTAACCACATTTCCATGGCCAACCATTAGCAGCGTCGTTATGTATGTATAAAAAAGTATGCGTAATGTGGTAATTGACACTGGGATGCTGCTCTCTGATCCCATGTTCTGTTGTTGTGCTAGGCACTTAACCCCCCCCAAAGTAAAATACCTGTTAGGGCAATTGCATAAAACATGTGGTTAACCCTCAGTCTGGGAAGTGGGTGTGCAGGCTTTTGTTCAAATACAGGTAAACTTCCATTTGTTATTCATTTTCAAGAGAAGAAGACATTTGAAACCCAATAGATCAGCACAACCCTCTCAATTAGTACACCAGTTTATTAGTGGCCCATATCACTAGCTGCTTCCTTCTCTGTTTGTCAATTAAGCTAGTAGCTAGCAGGCACGTTGAGCAGGTTGAGCAGGCACGTTGAGCAGGCACGTTGAGCAGGGCACGTTGAGCAGGCACGTTGAGCAGGCACGTTGAGCAGGCACGTTGAGCAGGTTGAGCAGGCACGTTGAGCAGGCACGTTGAGCAGGTTGAGCAGGCACGTTGAGCAGGTTGAGCAGGCACGTTGAGCAGGTTGAGCAGGCACGTTGAGCAGGCACGTTGAGCAGGCACGTTGAGCAGGTTGAGCAGGCACGTTGAGCAGGCACGTTGAGCAGGTTGAGCAGGCACGTTGAGCAGGCACGTTGAGCAGGCACGTTGAGCAGGCAGGACACGTTAGCTAAATCATCTTATCAAGTCACGGGCGAGTGGCTAAGTGCTTCTGTGACGTTTCCTTTTTCCACCCTTCTGACGATCTATTAGTGGAGTGTCTGGCAGAGTGAATCATGTTACAAAACAGGGCATGGATGGACACAAGATACTAACGAATGGGTTTTGAATTTTGAAATATTGACAAGTGGCAGTTGGGATGCAAGTGCACAGTCTCAATTCAGATTATTCCCAAAACAGGCAGACTCAAGTGATCACTATCAAACACATCAGCAAGTGGTCACTTGATAAAGGGCTTAGGGGCAAGGTGTTATCTCAATATAACATAGGCGACTTGTCTTATGTAAAACAAGTCCATAAGCTCTGTACGACTGGAAAGAGCCTAATCAGTGCAGCTGTTTCTCCATGCATGAAAATTCTCCCCAGGTGTTACCATCCCGTGTTAGTGGGCATGATCAAAATGAAAACCAAACCCTCAAATAGCCAATAGATCGAGGAACGTAATAGCTTCCATAAGTCTTGCAAATCTCTGTTTTGGAAGATTATGCTATTTACACTTTGTAGTGTAACTTTTACACTAGAATCAATGTGTCTGATTAATATCGCTGACTTTTTAAATGTTATTTTACCAGATAATTTTTTTGGGGGTGGGGGGGTTGAGCTGGTCTTTAACAAAACCCACTACCATTGGTCTCAAACCAGAAAGTGAACTTAGTCATTTTCAAGAGAAGAAAACTTTTGAAATCGAATCGATTAGCCCACTTGTTAACAAAACCCATCCCATTGGTCTCAAACCAGCAAGTAAATTTCCCATCGTGTTTTACATCTGCACTTGGGTTTCAATTCCTATTCCACAGCTTTCACTCAGACTCCCGCACGGCTGTTAGAAGTGATCTATTTATTTTTAACAGAGTGTGTTCAGCGAGAGGTGTGTGTGTGTATTTGCTTAATGTTGAGGCCTCGCTGCAGTAGACTGTTACATAAATCTTCCAGGAGAGACCAAGCAGGTTCCACTGAGCCTGTATCCTGCAATATTCCGTGCTCAGAATATTGCTAAATGTCACAGTATCTCTGAGGTCCTGGGCACTTGAACAGACACACAGAGAAACATTTGAAGGGTATCTCAGTAAATAAAAGGGAAAATGTCTACACATCAACGTGATAAGCCTAAATTACCCCAGACAATATTGTAACAGCATCATGAGCATAATATTATAATGAAAAGATTCTGCTACATAAAGACTTTAGGAACTCCCTGAGTTGATTTCAAGAAATAGAAGTTAATACTGTATCAGCATAATTACAACTCCCTGATAAAAATATACTGCTGCATCATAAAGACTTTAACAACAAATGATTTGAACCCAAGTAATACCTCCAAGTGCTGGCACTCCCTGAGTGGATATTGAAAAATAGAACTTGGGGAACAATAAGGGGCCTAAGGAGGAGGAATGAAATAGTTCATTTGACATGCCTTCTTCCACAATGGTGTAGTAATTGGTTTTCTGTCTTACAGCGGGAGCTACACTGAAATCAGCCAGGCAATTAAGACCACTCGACAATAGGTGAGGAATCCCCATTGCCTTAGACAAGGGGGATCTTCTATTCTGCAACTTCTTTAGTATACTTAATATATTCAACCTTGAGAGAACATAAACTGAGCCAAGAAATGTGTTGCACTGGGGTTTAGTTGAATAGGGATTATATTGCAGTATGACTGTTATACACTGTCGAGAGCTGAGCGTGGAATCTCATTCTTATGAACTGCAGAGCCAATGACTGGCAATAAGCACAAAATACTCTGGCTTGTTGCCATGGAAATGTTAACGACAGGTCCCTCCATGCTCTGCCACACACACCACTCGTGAAATTTTAATATTTCATCCACATCTTTAAGAGGCCGATCCTATCACACACCTGGTGTAGAATGTAATTACAGTGGACAGTGTATACAAAACCACTCCAACTCATGACTATGACAAACAACTGGCCTAACTGAATGTGGACGGGATGGGAACACGAAGAATTGGGTAGCCTCACTGGGTCATCCACTAAGTAGGGACTTGGTATGGAACAAATACAGAACTTCTACACACCAAGTGGGAACTTAGTAGCACTATAACAAAGGAGAGATACGAGCAAACTCACTGAAGAGAAAGCTATAAAGAAAGGAATCACCAGTCCAGTGGCCAGACTTGTAACATTCATGCAGATTCATGTACACAATTGAAAGCGGAAGTTAACATACACCTTAGACAAATACATTTAAACTCAGTTTCTCACAATTCCTGACATTTAATCAGAGTAAAAATCACTTGTCTATGGTCAGTTAAGATCACCACTTCATTTTAAGAATGTGAAATGTCAATAATAGCAGAGAGTGATTTATTTCAGCTTTTATTTCTTTCATCACATTCCCAGTGGATCAGAAGTTTACATACACTCAATTAGTATTTGGTAGCATTGCCTTTAAATTGTTTAACTTTGGTCAAACGTTTTGGGTAGCCTTCCACCACAATAAGTTGGGTGAATTTTGGCCCATTCCTTTTCGCACCTAAGTACGTTCATCTTTCTGAGCGGAATGACGACTGCATGGTCCCATGGTGGTTATACTTGTGTACTATTGTTTGTACAGATGAGCGTGGTACCTTCATGCGTTTGGAAATTGCTCCCAAGGATGAACCAGACTTGTGGAGGTCTACAATATTTTTTTTCAGAAGGTCTTGGCTGATTTTTAAAAGATTTTCCAATGATGTCAAGCAAAAAGGCACCGAGTTTGAAGGTAGGCCTTGAAATACATCCACAGGTACCAAGATGGTGTAGCAGTCTTTGTCCTTTGTCTTGTTGTGTCCCATGTAAATATATTTTTATATATTTTTCTTCAAATATCTTTTTTATATTTTTCTAAACCTCAACTTCAAAATACACTCCTGCAACCCGCCTCATCCAATGTGGTGTGGATCTGTTGTTTCTAAAGTATTATTTATTTACCTCGGAACCGGAATCCCCCAACAGAAGCTAGCCAGCTCACTAGCTACTAGCTAGTAGTCAGCTAACCACTGCTAGCGGTTATCAGCTAAACTTTAGCTCGGAAAGCTCTCGCCAGTTTGTACAACGCGACTCAAACCAGAGCATACTGGACCTATTTTCTCTCCATATCCCCAGATTCCTACCGCAAGCTCTGGACCTTTTTACCTGGATCATCGCAGCTAGCTAGCTGCTATCCGAGTGACTGCTCCTGGCTAACGTCTGTCTCGAAGCAAGCACCAAGTAGCCTGGAGCTAGCTCATGCTAGGCCCATTCTCCAGGCTAGCTGAAGAGGCCCATCAGCCACCTCTGGGCTACAATACCCGGACCGCTTCTACTGCCGGTACAGGGCACAGAACCCCGCCGATCCTTCACGACTGGACTACGACGTAATCTGCTCGAGGGGTACTCAACTGGCACATACATTGTGACGTCCCCTGAATGCCCATCTGCTAGCCTGCTAGCCGCGGACCACCAGCTGTCAAGAGCATATTGGACTGGTAGCTGAATAGATCCATCGGCCAATTTCTTGGGCCACTATACCTATTTTGACAATTGGACTTGGACCCCTCTGCTACTCGGGACCCTATTAATCCATCACAACTAGTCTATCGACGTCACCACACGTGGAGGCTAAAACAGACTTTCCTCCATCGAGAAGTCCCTCTAAGGCCCTTCTGCTAGCTTGCTAGCCCCGGCCTGCTAGCTGTCTGAATCGCCATTTCTCCAGCCAGTCCAACCACTCACTGGATACCTCTGATCACCCGGCTACGCATGCCTCTCCTTAACATCAATATGCCTTGTCCATTACTGCCCTGGTTAGTGATTATTGTCTTATTTCACTGTAGAACCTCTACAGACACAATATCTCTCTCATCATCACTCAATGCCTAGGTTTACCTCCAATGTACTCACATCCTACCATACCTTTGTCTGTACGTTATGCCTTGAATCTATTCTATCGCGCTCAGAAACCTGCTCCTTTAACTCTCTGTTCAGAACGTACTAGACGACCAGTTTTGATAGCCTTCAGTCGTACCCTTATCCTACTCCTCCTCTGTTCCTCTGGTGATGTAGAGGTTAATCCAGACCCTGCAGTGCCTAGCTCCACTCCTACTCCCCAGGTGCTCTCATTTGTTGAATTCTGTAACCGTGAAAGCCTTGGTTTCATGCATGTTAACATTAGAAGCCTCCTCCCTAAGTTTGTTATATTCACTGCTTTAGCACACTCTGTCAACCCGGATGTCCTAGCCGTGTCCGAATCCTGGCTTAGGAAGACCACCAAAACGCTGAAATTTCCATCCCTAACTATAACATTTTCCAACAAGATAGAACTGCCAAAGGGGGAGGTGTTGCAATCTACTTCAGAGATAGCCTGCAGAGTTCTGTCTTATTATCCAGGTCTGTACCCAAACAATTCGAGCTTCTACTTTAAAAAATCCACCTTTCCAGAAACAAGTCTCTCACTGTTGCCGCTTGCTATAGACCACCCTCTGCCCCCAGCTGTGCCCTGGACACCATATGTGAATTGATTGCCCCCAATCTATCTTCAGAGCTCGTGCTGCTAGGTGACCTAAACTGGGACATGCTTAATTAACACACCGGCCATCCTACAATCTAAGCTTGATGCCCTCAAATCTCACACAAATTATCAATGAACCCACCAGGTACAACCCCAAATCCGTAAACATGGGCACCCTCATAGATATCATCCTACCCAACTTGCCCTCCAAACACACCTCTGCTGTTTTCAACCAAGATCTCAGCGATCACTGACTAATTTCCCTCATCCGTAATGGGTCTGCGGTCAAACGACCACCCCTCATCAGTCAAACGCTCCCTAAAACACTTCAGGGAGCAGGCCTTTCTAATCGACCTGGCCCGGGTATCCTGGAAGAATATTGATCTCATCCCGTTGGTAGAGGATGCCTGGTTATTCTTTAAAAGTGCCTTCCTCACCATCTTAAATAAGCATGCCCCATTAAAAAAAATGTAGAACCAGGAACAGATATTGCCCTTGGTTCTCTCCAGAACTGACTGCCCTTGACCAGCACAAAAACATCCTGTGGCATTCTGCATTAGCATTGAATAGCCCCGATGATACGCAACTTTCAGGGAAGTTAGGAACCAATATACACAGGCAGTTATGAAAGCTAAGGCTAGCTTTTTCAAGCAGAAATTTGCATCCTGTAGCACAAACTCAAAAAAGTTCTGGGACACCAAAGTCCATAGAGAGTAAGAGCACCTCCTCCCAGCTGCCCACTGCACTGAGGCTAGGAAAAACTGTCACCACCGATAAATCCACTATAATTGAGAATTTCAATAAGCATCTCTACAGCTGGCCATGCTTTCCACCAGGCTACTCCTACCCTGATCAACAGCCCTCCACAGCAACTCTCCCAAGCCTCCCCATTTCTCCTTCACCCAAATCCAGATAGATGATGTTCTGAAAGACCTGCAAAATCTGGACCCCTACAAATCAGCCAGGCTAGACAATCTGGACCCTTTCTTTCTAAAATGATCTGCCAAAATTGTTGCGGCCCCAATTACTAGCCTGTTCAACCTCTCTTTTGTAATGTCTGATATTCCCAAAGATTGGAAAGCTGCCGCGGTCATCCCCCTCTTCAAAGGGGGAGACACTCTAGACCCAAACTGCTACAGACCTATATCAATCCTACCCTGCCTTTCTAAGTTCTGCGAAAGCCAAGTTAACAAACAGATTACTGACCATTTCAAATCCCACCGTACCTTCTCCGATATGCAATCTAGTTTCAGAGCTGGTCATGGGTGCACCTCAGCCACGCTCAAGGTCCTAAACAATATCATAACCGCCATCAATAAGAGACATTACTGTGCAGCCGTATTCATCGACCTGGCCAAGGCTTTTGACTCTGTCATTCACCACATTCTTATTGGCAGACTCAACAGCCTTGGTTTCTCAAGTGATTGTCTCTCCTGGTTCACCAACTACTTCTCTGATAGAGTTCAGTGTGTCAAATCGGAGGGCCTGTTCTCCGGACCTCTGGCAATCGCCTATGGGGGCGCCACAGGGTTCAATTCTCGGGCTGACTCTTCTCTGTATACATCAATGATGTCGCTCTTGCTGCTGGTGATTCTCTGATCGACCTCTACGCAGACGACACTATTCTGTATACCTCTGGCACTTCTTTGGACACTGTGTTACCTGACCTCCAGACGAGCTTCAATGCCATACAACTCTCCTTCCGTGGCCTCCAACTGCTCTTAAATTCAAGGAAAACTAAATGCATGCTTTTCAACCGATCTCTGCCCGCACATGCCCGCCCATCCAGCATCACTACTCTGGACGGTTCTGACTTAGAATATGTGGACAACTACAAATACCTAGGTGTCTGATTAGACTGTAAACTCTCCTTCCAGACTCATATTAAGCATCTCCAATCCAAAATTAATCTAGAATCTAGAATCGGCATCCTACTTCACAACAAAGCCTCCTTCACTCATGCTGCCAAACATACCCTCGTAAAACTGACCATCCTTCACTTCGGCGATGTCATTTACAAAATAGCCTCCAACACTCTACACAACAAATTGGATGCAGTCTATCACAGTGCCATCCGTTTTGTCACCAAAGCCCCATATACTACCCACCACTGCGACCTGTACACTCTCGTTGGCTGGCCCTCGCGTCACATTCGTCGCCAAACCCACTGGCTCCAGGTCATCAACAAGTCTCTGCTATGTAAAGCTCCCCCTCAGCTCACGGGTCACCATAGTAGTACCCACCCGTAGCACGCGCTCCAGCAGGTATATCTCACTAGTCACCTCCAAAGCCAATTCTTCCTTTGGCCACCTTTCCTTCCAGTTCTCTGCTGCCAATGACTGGAACGAACTGCAAAAATCACTGAAGCTGGAGGCTCATATCTCCCTCACTAGCATTAAGCACCAGCTGTCAGAGCAGCTCACATATCACTGCACCTGTACATAGCCCATCTGTAAATATCCCATCCAACTACCTCACCCCCATACTGTATTTATTTATTTACCTTGCTCCTTTGCACCCCAGTATCTCTACTTGCACATTCATCTTCTGCACATCTACCATTCCAGTGTTTAATTGCTATATTGTAATTACTTTGCCAACATGGCCTATTTATTGCCTTAACTCCCTTATCCTACCTCATTTGCACACACTGTATATAGACTTTTCTACTGTAGTATTGACTGTGTTTATTAATTCCATGTGTAACTCTGTTGTTGGCCATGTCACAGTTGCAAATGAGAACTTGTTCTCATCTAGCCCACCTGGTTAAATAAAGGTGAAATAAATAAAACACTTACAAAAAAAAGAAGGTACACCTCCAATTGACTCTTTAAGCTTCTAAAGCCATGACATCATTTTCTGGAATTTTCCAAGCTGTTTAAAGGCATATAGTCAACTCAGTGTATGTAAACTTCTGACCCACTGAAATTGGGATACAGTTAATTATAAGTGAAATAATCTGTCTGTAAACTATTCTTGGAAAAAGTATTTGTGTCGTGCACAAAGTAGATGTTGTAACAGACTTGCCAAAACTATAGTTTGTTAACAAGAAATTTGTGGGGTGGTTGAAAAACAAGTTAATGACTCCAACCTAAGTTTATTTATTTGATTTATTTAACCTTTATTTAACCAGGAAGGTCTCATTGAGATTTAAAATCTCTTTTTCAAGAGAGTCCTGGCCAAGATAGGCAGCACCAAGTAATTACAAAAATGACAGACAAACAACATGAACAACTACAAGTAATCCAGTAAAAACCATAGAATTCACAAGAGTATAACAAAATCAAAAACAGCAAATTAAAAACATTGACAGGTCAGGGAATCAGTCTCAAGATCATTCATCAGTGATATAAAAATACCCATCGGGACAAGTTCTTCCAGTTTAAAAGTATTTTGTAAGGCGCTCTTTTACCAAATTCAGTTCGGACATTTGGAACAGTTAGCAGGATAAAGTCCAGCGAACGAAGAGAGTGCCCACCACATTTCTGAACAATAAAAATGCCCAAATAAAAAGGTAGTAAACACAAAATGGCTTTGTAAATAAAAGTATACCAGTGCCTGAGCCTACGAGTGACTAGAGAAGGCCAGCCAACCATGGTATACAAAGTGCAGTGGTACGTAAGGGTTTTGCAGTTTAAAATGAATCTCAAAGTGCCATGGTAAAGGGTGTCAATTGATCTCAAACACTGAGCAGAAGCATTCATATATAAAATATCCCCATAGTCTAGTTTAGGCATAAATGTAGCTGATACTAGCCTCATTCTGGCTTCAAAAGAAAAACAGGCCTTATTCCTAAAATAAAATCCCAATTTCAGCTTCAATATTTATGCAAGTTGTTGAATATGCAATTTAAAAGAGAGCCCGTCATCAATTAAAATTCCAACATATGTATATGAGGTTACAACCTTAATCTCCTTGCCCTGACAGGTAGAAATAGGTGAAAGGTTCAGAGGTCTATTTCTATGTGTATGTAAACTTCCAACTTCAACTGTACATCTATTTACTTGGACACATTAAAAAGCTATGGTTATAATTTATAATATCATGTGCCAGAATAATACAAAACAGAACATTTCATTGGAACCATTATTTTAATTGTTTCATCTCCGACATAAAATAACACTGTACACTACATGGCCTCAGCAGTAAGTCGAGAGTTCATTGGACGTGAACACACTACCACTAAATCACTGCGAACAAGTACAGTCAGGGAACTTGCTTTCATAAAGCAATTATCCTTTCGACTTCTGTAGTTTTGTCCTCTGTGCGTTTACCCTCTGAGGTCATCTCTCCCGATAGTTGTCTCTTCACCGACATCCCAAATGGCACCCTATCACCTATTTAGTGCACTACTTTTGACCAGGGATGGTCATAAGTAGTGCACTAAATAGAGAATAGGGTGTTATTTAGGACATAACCTCATTGTCTTTGTCCAGTACCTTGTACTGTCTCCCCAGGCTAATGACAGAGCTGAACGTTTTCACTGTTTCCTGACACTTTGGGACGTACCTTGTTCTCAGTAATGACATTTTAAGGGGAAACGTAAATGTATGCAGTGTGAATAACTAATGAGTGTAAATGTCTAATCATTTATTGAAAGTGTAAGAGAAGTTGAGAAGATACAGCTGGTGTTTTGAAAGACTGAAAGTTATCGTTTTGAAAGGCACTCTTAAAGGTCTCGAGGTCTGTAATGGAAGTCTTAGAATTGGATCCTTATTAGTTAACATATGTACTGTAGTACCATATCAATATTCATATCCTGGTGATGCTATTACTGAATATATGCATTTCTCAATGAATCATTAAATTACATTTAACTGAATTTTTATCAGCACTATTGTAAATGATTTACTTTCTGATCTGCTAGCTACTTCATGCCAAGGCCACCTTATGTTCTACATTGAACGTTCTTAGTCATAAAATTCTAAATTTTGCTTTTCATACATAGGTACAAGAATTCAAACATAATGACAAGGGCCTTAAGCAAGGCAGCAGAGAGGAGTGTGGAAAACATGTCTTAGAGTGTTCATAACGAAGGCCTTCAACTACAACCAGGGTTTATAACCAGAATATTTTTCATGACCTGAATTGAATTCTCCGGACCTGCTACGAAAAGTCAAATCTAACGTCAATTTGACAAAAGCTGGATTCTTTCTTGTCGGGATTCTCTCATTGAGAAACGGCCCAATCGTCTCGCACACATGCAGGTGATCCGCACGAACGCAGATGTCACCCCGATCCTGGCTGATATGTTAATTTAGTTGATAAAATATTTTACAACAGTGCCTGAATACATTACACTAAAAAAATACTTTATTTGTTTTATATTTTTATCATTTCCCAAAACTTTTCCAGGCCTGGAAAACACCATTTTAAAATGCTATGACTTTCACAGGATTTTCTTGACCTTGCCAACCCTGTACAATAAGCAGAGCGAATCCAGCGATGGTGCATCGATCCGTAGGTTAATTGTGTCTCTGGAGCCCGATTCAGCACAGAGTTGCTGTCAATATCTTTATATCTTTACCCTGAGGCATACACTGGTTGTGACGGGCAGATATGTGGTGTCACTTTCTTAAATATTGACAGTGACATTGACTAGGTGGCAGTTCTTATCGAAGCCAAATAACCATGCAAACCAGAGACAAATCAGTATGAAAAAATTGATATTTACTCTCCCCATGAAGGCACATTTAGGAGTTAAGAAAAGCCCAACACAGAAAATCACTGTTTTGTACATAAAACCAGTTAAAAAGCAAAGAGTTTAGACAAAGTCCTAGTATTTCTCTGGTATAGTTGAATAACTATCTGACACAAGTTGTTTACTCACCTCTTGATCTAGTGGTGTTGCATCCCACTACCATGGGCGTCCATGTTTTGGACAACAGAATGTACTCCTGCCTCAGGCAGCAGCAACGAATAACAAATGGATTGCCTTCCAAACAAAACCCCAGAGGTCATATATAGCTTTGTGTTTTCTTGTTGCACTCTTCTGTTATCACTCGAGTAAAAAATAAATTTAAAAAAGTGTTTTTCTTGCAAGGGGTGCCTTCACACATTATAGAACAGAATGGTAATGTTGGACAAACTAAAGAATTGACTTACGATAAACTGAGCTCCAATAAATCACATAGACAAGTCATTTTCAATCAGGAAACACCTTCCAAGGAATCATTCCAATTCGTAGATCAAAGAATGTAATTTCACCCTTCTCCATTTGAAAATCATTGGCCTTCACTAACATGTAAAGTATGTGTACATGTAATAACCCATGTAGCGTTAATGTACAGACAACAATTGTTACATTAACACACACAACAACAAAACATTACAACTAATGGATTTTAAGGCCCTGATATCTTGGTGCACACATTACAGCTCATTCAGTCCAAAGCCTCCATTGAGTTACATAGGCTGAGTGTGAAATGGACTTTTACGTAAATCCCAAGTTGACGTCAATGAGAGATGTGCATAAATATACGCTAAATGCAATGATAAATGTTAAGTTACATGCAATGATCTCAAGATAGCATTTAGCCTGCAGGTAATTCATACAGAAAAAAATACACCCCCCCCAAGTGGTAGGGAGAAAGAAATGGAAGGTTGGTGGTTGACATACTACACCAACTAGCACTGGCTATACTCTCTAAAAACAGGGCGTCAAACATACAGGGGTCCAATCTGGCCCACAGGTGGTTTGAGTAAATGGCTGTGTTTATACAGGCAGCCCAATTCAGATATTTGCCCAAATATTGGCAAAAAAAAAGCTGTACTGGCAAAATCAATACACAATACCAAAATCGAAAATGTGTAGAAATTATAATGGACCTATAATGGAAATATAACCAATTTTCAGTGACGAACTCCGGACCTGGCAAAATGAGTTCCCTGCTCCAAAAACAGACAAAGCACTATCGTTCCCCATTTACAAAACGCCTGCGTGTTCATCCAAAAGTAATACAACACCGCATTCTACATATTTACATGACTTGAATACAATTTGTTGAACAACAAATTAAGTTAATTAGATCTCAGATATTTACCATCAAGGATCACAAATAATACTTTGTCAATAAAAGAGGGACAATAGACAAAATTCAAATAATCAATCATTACTTTAATGAGCTAGTTTGCTCCGCTATCTCTAAAACGGCATTTCTTTCTGGGCCTTAGCTGGGGGAAAAAAGTTGATTTAGAAATAAATGATGATTTCCTGTTTTTGAAGGAACAATCCACTTCCGTCATTCTCTCCATCCAGTTGGCACGTCAGAATGTTTCAACCCATAAAACCTCGCTACAAACAAATAATAAAACATAATGAAAAAAATTGCATTTGGCTTTTTGCCCAATCAGGACGGACAGCTAGAAGCAGAGTAAGAATCCCATTTGGTGAAACGGCTGCCGCTTCTGCCCAACCCCCTCTTCCCTCCTCTGGTTCTCCCTCCCCCTAATTGTCAGTTTAAAGACATGGTGCCACCTCACATTGTCCTGGGTGGAAGCTGCTGCTTGTACATGCCCGCCAGGGCCTTGGCGGCGCTCTGGATCATCTGGCGGCGGGACATGCCCGTGAAGGCCTGGTGCCAGTCCGTGCGCAACACATTGGGTACGTTGCGCTCCAGCACCTCGCCCACCGTCACCAGTAGGCCCGACCAGCGAAGGTTGTAGTCCGGCGGGGTCAGGGACTGGGCCTTTGCGAACAGGTGAAAGATAGTGTTCCTATCACTTGACATTTACATGCATTCATTTCACCAACACCTGTTCAGACAACCACTCTCCTTACACTGTCTAGTCCATATTCTGTAGACTAACAACAATTTACACTCACCTCAATTCACATTTAATGAATAAACATGATTTAATATTTCATGTTTCAAGACTGCTTAAATTATAACAATTCGCCTTCAAACCCTTTTACTTTAAAGCAATGTTCCAATTTCACCAGTGACACAGCATTGACAGAAAGACTCATTTTCAGAGAGTTTTAAATCAAGGCAATTAGGTTTACATTAATGAAATTCTATTTCAATAAAACACCAAGCTACAACTTTGACAGGTCGAATTTTGAAAAGGGGCACTTATGATACAATGGCTGCCTGTCATTACACTGATGGCTTTTCATCCAGAGGGAAAGACTAAAACTCCCCCCAGTTCCATTTTACTTTTTCAATAGACAAGTGTATGGTATGTGTTAACATTGAGTGCTAACAGCAATCTAACATTGATAACACATGCAACCACATTAAGAGACACAGTAAATACATGTAATTAATTGAGCATCATTGTGTTGTGGGGCGAACTGTACTGTTAACATGAGGGTGCAGTAGTGGCAGCTGTGAGCTCCTACCTGCTGGACGTGCTCCAAGGCCAGTGGCGTAGCCTGAGTGAAGGTCTCAATGTGAATGCCAGCTCCAGGATCCTCCAGGATTAGACAGCCAATGTCAAACCATCTGGAAAGTCACAGAATAACAGCACTGTTAAAGATGCAATATGCAACTTTTTGGGCAACAGTTTATTAGGCACACCCATCTAGTACCGGGTCAGAACCCCCTTCGCCTTCAGAACAGCCTGAATTCGTTGGGGCATGAAAACGTTGCTCAAATGGTATCAAGGGAGCTATCGTGTACCAGGAGAACATTCCACACACAATTACACCACTGCCGCCAGCCTGTACCATTGACACCAGGCAAGATGGGGTCATGGTCTCATGCTGCTTACGCCAAATCCTGACACTCCCATCAGCACGACGCAACAGGAACCCGGGATTCGTCTGACCAGGCAATGTTTTTCCCACACCTCAACTGTCCAGTGTTGGTGATCACGTGCCCACTGGAGACGCTACTTGTTTTTCTGATGAAACAGAAAACAGGGTGTGGTCTTCTGCTGCAATAGCACATCCGTGACAAAGACCGACATGTTGTGCGTTCCGAGATGCCGTTCTACACACCAGTTGTACTGTGCCATTATTTGCCCGGATGTGGCCCGCCTGTTAGTTCGCACGATTCTTGCTTTTCTCCTTCGACCTCTCATCAACGATCTGTTTTCACCCAAAAGACTGCTGCTTACTGGATGTTGTTTGTTGAACCATTCTCGGTAAATGCTAGACCCTGTCACGCGTGAAAAGCCCAGGAGGCCGGCCTTTTCTGAGATACTGGAACCAGCGCGCCTAACAGACGATCATACCACGCTCAGTCACTTAGAATAGGCAAAACAAGTGACCTAATGTTCAATCGAACAGTAACTGGATGCCTGTCAGCCTGCTTTATATAGCAAGCCAAAGCCACGCGACTTACTGTCTGTAGGAACAAACCATGTGTGTGAACGGGGTGATGTACCTAATAAACTGAGTGTAGATCCATCATTCTCATTGAAAGCAAGTCTGTATGTGTATTATTTCTATACTTTTTTTCTTTTTCTACACTGTTTTTCAGTGAAGTTCTTGCATCTTTTACACCAGCTTCAAACAGTTTCAGAGGTTTAGATGGCACAATGATAACCTACACTATACTTGCTTGTTGTGTCACAAACTGAAATTAGACAAACTATTAGAATTCTTGCAACCAGGAAATGGTAGAGCAATTTCTGCACATTGCACCTTGAAGCATGGTGTATGCATCACAATGCAGGCAAGACAGATTATGACAAGAGTGAATCTAACCAATAAGCAGACAATGAGCAAATCATACTTTTAGATTTAGGTTGACAGGAAGTAGTAGGGAAGGGAGGAGGAACCATTAACTAAATATTATGGTCTATCAATTGCAACCCTCTGATAAAGCAAAGCAGTGAGCAGCACCGAATACTGGATGCTAGAGAGGATATTCCAGACTAGCAATAACCTGATACAACTAACAGCCACACCTTCACCTGCTTGACTGACAACCTGAACACAACCCTGGTCTAATTAACTGTCCATGCTCCTCCATATAGTATTCTACCCTTGTGATGATAATCTTATTCGGTTCATTGGCCCTTACTCTAGTGGAGTCTAAAACGACTGGGAGCTGGTCTAAGCTATAAAGGCTGCATTTACACAGGCAACCCAATTCTGATATTTTCCCACTAATTGGTCTTTCGACCAATCAGATCAGCTCTTTTGCCAATAATTGGGCAAAATATCTGAATTTGGCTGCCTGTGTAAACACAGCCATTTTATCCTGGACTTGGCCCGCAACATTCTGGTACTTGGCTTGGAATGCAACATTCTGTTCATTTGAGGAAGCCCTCTGGGAGGTTGAGCCACTCTGCTACTTGGTGATAAAGGTAAAGGCATTCAAGGTCGAGGTCAGAAGAGCTCATCTGTTTTAATGCCCTAAAGCACATTACTGGCCTTGTGGGGAGATCAACAGTCTAACTGCACAGGCCTCACAGTTGATTTTCTGATGGGAAAATGGGAGTTTTGACACATGTAGCAAGGTGAGGTGAGGTATGTTAGATTAGTAGAGCCTTCTGGGGACATTGGGTTGTTTTTATCTGATTTCTGAAAAAGTCTGTCAAGAAGGCTGCCAACCCCAGAGTGCACCACACCCTAGCTCAGTATTTTCCAAATGTGGGGCAAGAGAAAGGGGAAGCTTGGGTACCGAAGTCACAATATATTGACCGATTTTGGCCTGAAATCAATAGTCTATATCTTAAAATTGCGATTTTAATTAAAAAAATATAAAAAATTGGTAGAAGGGTTTCAAGAAAAATGCATTATTAGAAAAGTTTCAGATTGATAAACATTTTTTTTAAATTGCAAAACATACGTAGCATAATGATATGACACGGAATTGTCAAATGCAGTCTGACAGCTTTGTTATATAGACAACAGGCTGTTATGATAGTTAAAGCCAAATTTCTTAGTCCTTAAAGGGGTACCCCAGTGTTAGACTTGAGGGTCATTGTTGTTCACATTGTATATAAATTACATTGAATATACTGTTAACACCTGTAAAATGCATCTCTACGTAGATGACAGTTATTTATTCCTGTGCCTCTTCAGTGCAGCAGGCCATTCGTGATCTTCAGCATGATTCCGACTTAATCCCCCCCAAAATCCCTTACTGAGCTTAAATTACTGTTAACAGCAAATAAAACCAAGTTTATTCTGTTCCCTAGGTCTCCCTAGATCCTGAGGAGTTGCGTATTTGCACTTCAAATGGAACAAGTTTCTCACTAAGTACTTGGGTATCTGGAATGATGATAAATTGTCTTTTGAAACACATATTGAAAACTTTACAAAGAAGCTGAAATCTATTATTTAACTTTTTTAAAAATTATATAGAAATAAATCCAGCCTCTGTTTAAACCACGCTGCTCCCTGTAGTAGACTATGGTGACTTTATATGCATGCGGTAGCCTCTGTTTAAACCACGCTGCTCCCTGGAGTAGACTATGGTGACGCTGCTGTTTCCCTGGAGTAGACTATGGTGACTTTATATGCATGCGGTAGCCTCTGTTTAAACCACGCTGCTCCCTGTAGTAGACTATGGTGACTTTATATGCATGCGGTAGCCTCTGTTTAAACCACGCTGCTCCCTGTAGTAGACTATGGTGACTTTATATGCATGCGGTAGCCTCTGTTTAAACCACGCTGCTCCCTGTAGTAGACTATGGTGACTTTATATGCATGCGGTAGCCTCTGTTTAAACCACGCTGCTCCCTGGAGTAGACAATGGTGACTTTATATGCATGCGGTAGCCTCTGTTTAAACCACGCTGCTCCCTGTAGTAGACTATGGTGACTTTATATGCATGCTGTTTAGCCTCTGTTTAAACCACGCTGCTCCCTGTAGTAGACTATGGTGACTTTATATGCATGCGGTAGCCTCTGTTTAAACCACGCTGCTCCCTGTAGTAGACTATGGTGACTTTATATGCATGCGGTAGCCTCTGTTTAAACCACGCTGCTCCCTGTAGTAGACTATGGTGACTTTATATGCATGCGGTAGCCTCTGTTTAAACCACGCTGCTCCCTGTAGTAGACTATGGTGACTTTATATGCATGCGGTAGCCTCTGTTTAAACCACGCTGCTCCCTGTAAACCAGTAGACTATGGTGACTTTATATGCATGCTCCCGGTAGCTTTATATGCATGCGGTAGCCTCTGTTTAAACCTCTGTTTAAACCACGCTGCTCCCTGTAGTAGACTATGGTGACTTTATATGCATGCGGTAGCCTCTGTTTAAACCACGCTGCTCCCTGTAGTAGACTATGGTGACTTTATATGCATGCGGTAGCCTCTGTTTAAACCACGCTGCTCCCTGGAGTAGACTATGGTGACTTTATATGCATGTTTAAACCACGCTGCTCCCTGGAGTAGACTATGGTGACTTTATATGCATGCGGTAGCCTCTGTTTAAACCACGCTGCTCCCTGTAGTAGACTATGGTGACTTTATATGCATGCGGTAGCCTCTGTTTTGAAACCATTATTCCATTCAGCAATACATTTTATCACTGGGGACAGTTTTAGAACCCATCGTCTCATTTACAAACATGTGGGATGGACCTCTGTAAGAAGAGAGCTGCACTCTTATTTATTTACAAAGCAGTCTTGCAGAAACTTCCTCTGTACGAAACGTCATTGATTCAATTTAGACGTACAAATGACCAAACCTGTTCTCAGGGATGGATAACTCCGGAGATCCCTTTCGTCTCCACAGAATTAGGAACATCTGCTTTTACTTCTGCCCCTTATGTGTGGATCTTTCAGGCATTTAAAATGATTGATTGGAGACTTGTGTTACAGAATGACATTGCAATTCTTAAATCTGTTTACTGTTGTGTATTATGTTTTTTATAGTGTGTTTTATTTGGAATGATTATGTAGGGCTGTTGTGCTTCATTTATGTATTGGGTTTTATTTGTAAACGTATACAAGGCTCTCTTGTAAAAGAGTTTAATTTCAATGTGACTCCCTGTTTAAATAAAGGTTAATATAAATACACATTTTCTGTAAATCTATCATCTTAAACATAATCTTTGATATTGTAATTAAACAAATGAAATGCTTTTGTTAGAGGTCAGAATCAGCATTTCAGAAAGAAACAAATACAGCTTAATAAAGTAAATAATTATTAGGAGGTGCACACAGATAGAATATTCAAATTCACATATGAAAAATGTATCATTTCCATCTCATTACTCATCGATTGCTGTAATCCTTGGCGTAAACATTCATTTCAAACCATTCCAAAATTATAATCCATTTTAAAAGGGATAATGGGAAAGCTTACGAAACAGCATTCATTATCTATGATGAGGTTTTTGGACCCAATGGTACATATGAGGGGAGATAAGCAGGCTGTTTGAGAGAGTTGCACAAGTGTGTAACAAGGGAGATTAAAATGAGAAAACCGCTAACTTGGTCATTCGAACACGTTCTTACATAGGAGGCAGCTGGCGATGTGTGTGTGTGGAATGCTGTGAGTGTGTACAGTGAAATGAGTGAGTGCGAGAGGGTGTGTGTGTGTATATGTGTGCGTGAATGAGGGTGTATGAAAGTGAGTGTATGAAATGTGTGTGTACAGGGGATTTGAGATTTAAGGGGTCTTTTCTCCTGCTGTGCTTACTTGTCGGGGAAAAGCTCGGCGATGAAGTTCTCCACAGAGACCACGGGCTGCTTCTGGTGGATGACGCCCGCCCGCCGCAGGCTGTCGATGCGCTCCTGGGCCCCCTGTGGAGACAGACACACCTCAGAATCAGGCAGAACTCATTTATCAATAATAAAGATGTTTATTTGAAGATCACTCCCTCAGGAAGAACCCGGAGTGTAACTTCCAGGACATACAGAAAAGGAATTCTCACGATATACCGGAGTGGATCTCTAAGATTTTACAATCACAGTCTTTACATACTTCATCTACACAAAGAGCTTCTTACCCCTCCAAAGGGGAGGAAAGCTTATAAAAGAGATAAGAAGTAATTGGCTCCACTTTCTTAGAAAAAGAAAACAAATGAGAACAGGTTCTAGCCGGTTCTCACAGCCTATATGTCTAAGATAGTGTGATAGGATCTTTAAAGCCTAACCAGAGGAAACTAGATTTCCGCCTGGCTAGGCTTTTAGTGCCCTATAGATAATGAGCCAGCAGTAAATTCCTCCTCTGTGCGGTTTGTAAAGAGGTTACTGGACAGATGTGTAAAATTAGCAGTGAAGAGCACGACTTAACTCTAGCATTTACATAGCATTTATAAAAAAATAATTTTACCTTTATTTAACTAGGCAAGTCAGTTAAGAACAAATTCTTATTTTCAATGACTGCCTAGTTAGTGGGTTAACTGTTCAGGGGCAGAACGACAGATTTGTACCTTGTCAGCTCGGGGATTTTAACTTGCAACCTTCCGGTTACTAGTCCAACGCTCTAACCACTAGGCTACCCTGCCACCCCCAGCATTAAGCTGTGACAAAACGGTTTTGCGCCAACAAGTGGAAGATACCCATCGCTGGATATGAGCAAGTCAGACCACACACACACGTTGCCCGCCACCATCCAGCCTGGTGCCTAACATCTCTTGTGGTGAGACATTCGAGAATCAAAAGGAAATGCACACACACCATCTCTTGAATACACACATACACACAAAACGCTTCTCTGGATGACTTAACACTGATCTGAGTGTTTACCGCATGCACTAGAATGAGCTCAAGGCATTTTCAATACAAAGCTTGTTCCTGCAGTATAACAGCATTTGTCAGTCTGGGTCTGCGGTGCTTTACATGGCACTGTACGTAAACCAGAGTTTCCTTCACTGAGAGGATGATGCATTGCTGCCTAAATAGAATTGTACACAAACACCATCTGCTTCCATAGAGAACAGGTGTGTGAGGATAGCCTTTAAGACCAATGGCTACCTGTTTGTTAAAACACACACTAGGGCTGGGAATTGCCAGGGACCTCAAGATACGATTTCTATTTTGATTCAACACTAATTTCCTTGTGATTCCATGGTCCAAACATATTGCTCACCATATGTCTGCTGCAGAGGGAGAAGAGAGAGCCATGAGAAAAGTTGATCAGTCATTGAAATAAGGGCTGAAAACAAATGGGCTTCCTAATTAAAAACTAGATGGAGAACAAGCTATGATTGAAAAATACTGGAGTTTTTGGTGCAGGTACAGCCAACTTGCGCAAAAATGATTTTGCGATAAAATAATATAATAATACCAAAAATAATATCCCAATGTGTAACTGCTGTTTTCAAAGTATTTCTGCTGTTTTTGTCTCATAGCTGGTAAAACGTATCTCACCAAGTCAAATAACTACGAATCCTATAGCCTATCGGTATCCCTATCGGTATTGTACCTCACGCAGCAACACCGCCTGCCTGGGGGATGAGTGAAGAGCTGAGTGAAAGATGCCGTTTTAGAAGTGCTCATTTTCTTGAAGCAAAGGAGACTTAGTTTTGTTCACTAGGTTGTTTTTCCATGTTTCAATTCAACGGGTAGGGAACACTTTCTACTCGTCAGACTCAAATCCCACAGGCACAAACATGACTAGTGACGTTACTACAACATACCACATTACTTCTTACCAGTAATACAGTAATACATTTTGTTTTATAGAAACATTACAAAGCATGCTCACCTTTTTTGTGTTTTGTTGGTTTAATTTTAGCTGGGAAAACATATTTTTGCTGGTAAAAAATAATAATCTGAGTGGCTGGTAGATTATAAAATCTACCTGCCACAATGGTTGGTAGACCAAAACGTTTATTTTATGGCCTGACCCCAGTTGTAGCAGAATATAATCTTATCGCTGTCAGTGACTACTGGTGTCCTATTACATGGCAGCACATTCACAGTCTAAGGGTATCCTTTCTACATGAACACATTTGCTACATTGTTGCTAGAATTGGAATACTAATGACGTAAATAGGTGTGACAGAAGAGGGATAAAAAAACAGAGCAAAAAACACATGTTTTAAATATAGTCTACATACACTGTATGTGCGCGCACACACACACACAGTATAAAGAACAGCCATACATACCCAGATCACACTTTAAACAAACTATAAAAGATATATATAAGCACTAATACATAAATTAACACCAGTGTCTGAGATATTGGGAACGTGATAGACAGCTGACCTTGACTCCGGCTGCGTAGCCAACGGGCTGCGGGGCGATGTTGGACTGGCCGGCCTCCCCGGTCACCATGGCCATGCCAAACACCTCTTGGAAGGCATCCCTCACTGCCCCCACCTTCACCTCTTTGTCTGATGTCACCACGATGTCCAAGTCCCCGCCCGACTCTAAAAAAAACACAGACACAGTTAATACAGGAATAATCTCATTCCCAGACACTTCTGCCCACAATGTGCAAAGTGGTGGACCAGACTTTATTTACCAACACATCTTTCCCCTAACCCTACCCCGTACAACAAATTCCTGCCTCCATTAACTTCTCTACATCAATCCTCCCAATCTTTTATTTTTATTCATTCTAATTCATTCTATATTCTATGAGCCCTATACCCCTGAAACCATTGATAGTCCAGAGAAATGTTTCCATCAGATTGACAGACATTCCACTGAGAACTCTATCACTCTGTATTCAACTGCTGAAAATGCAATTGAGTCGCTGATGCCAATGTGTGTAGCCTATATTGTTAAATCATGCCTGTTTGTGTCTCAAGGTTGACTTGCCCGGATCATTGTACCGCTGCCTGTTTGCCAGGACATCTCAATAGAAAAAGAGAGCTGGTACATTTTAAAGGCAGGGCTCATCCAATCCTGAACCTGGAGACTCAGTGTTTAGACTTGGTCTTTTGGTGCATCAGAATGAACACCACCTGATTTAACTGTTAACCAGGGATGTAATGCAGCCGTAGCGGGAGGACCTCACTTTTTTCCCCAATTTGAGACGACCCAGAGATGCATGGTAAAAATACACTACATGACCAAAAGTATGTGGACACCTACTTGTCGAACATCTAATTTCAAAATGTATGGAGTTGGTCACCCATTTGCTACTATAACAGCCTCCCCTCTTCAGGGAAGGCTTTCCACTAGGAACATTGCTGTGGGGATTTGCTTCCATTCAGCCACAAGCGCATTCGTGAGGTCGAGCACTGATGTTGGGCGATTAGGCCTGGCTCGCAGTTGGCATTCCAATTCATTCCAAAAGGTGTTCGATGGGGTTGCGGTCAAGGCTGTGTGCAGGCTAGTCAAGTTCTTCCACACCGATCGACAAACCATTTCTGTATGGACCTCGCTTTGTGCACAGGGGCATTGTCATGCTGAAACAGTAAAGGGCCTTCCCCAAACTGTTGCCACAAAGCTGGAAGCACAGTATCGTCTAGAATGTCATTGTATGCTGTAGTGTTCAGATTTCCCTTCACTGGAACTAAGGGGCCTAGCCAGAGCCATGAAAAATAAAAGTCCATTGGCGCCGAAATTTACACCACTCCTGCCGACACTTGGCTTTGCGCATGGTGATCTTAGGCCCGTGTGCGGCTGCTCGGCCATGGAAACTCATTTCATGAAGCTCCCAACGAACAGTTATTGTGCTGATGCTGCTTCCAGAGGCAGTTTGGAACTTGATAGTGAGTGTTGCAACCAAGGACAGACCATTTTTACGTGTTACACGCTTCAGCAGGTCCCGTTCTGTGAGCTTGTGAGGCCTACTACTTCGAGCCTGAGTCGTTGTTGCTCCTAACGTTTCCATTTCACAATAACAGCACTAAGTTGACCGGGGAAGCTCTAGCAGAGGAGAAATTTGACGAACTGACTTATAAGTCACTGAGTTCTTCAGTGAGACCATTTTACTGCCAATATTTGTCTAGGGAGATTGCATGACTGTGCTCGATTTTACACGCATCTCAGCAATGGGTGTGGCTGAAATAGCCAAATCTACTAATTTTAAGGGGTGTCCACATACTTTTGTATATATAGTGTAATTCTGGAAAATGTATTTTGATAAATTATAATTACCACAAACCTTCCATGAAAACAATGGAATGACAAACTAAATAAATATGTAGGCTATAGCAGCCCAGAGGTAAATAGTGGTTTATTCCCCATCTTCTCTCACTCTGGTGGTGGAGTGAATGATGAATAACTACAGGCTTGTGCAGACGTAACCAGAACAGCCACAGACAGAAAACTCTATCAGGGGTTGCACAAACAGCTGTCCTCAAAACAGTTTGTTACGGACTTGGAACTCTTGTACGACGTACTTGAATTCGCCCTACTGTCCGATTGCTTAGCTTACAGAAACACCTCTATTGCATATGCAGACAAACTGATCCATCACATGAACCGAATCCAAATTCACTATGGCTGCCTTAATGTTCATTATAAATACAGTGGAACCCAGAACGATGACCACTTGGTTACGTTGCTGTCCTTACAGCACCAGGATTAGAGGAGCGCTCAAAACGCATAAAATAACTCAAGATCTGTTGCCTAATAGTCCTACTCATCACTAACTACAAATAGAAGACTTGATGCTGGTTTAGTCAAGTTAGATAAAAGCTGAATCAATGTCTTGCAAGATCACATAGGCTAATGATTCATTCGTATTTTACATAACAGACCCAAATAGAATAGTATATAGGACCTACTGTAGCACAGTTTGCCTATAATATGTTAAACCAAAAACACCACCTCAGTCATTTCTTATCTGAAGCTGGACAGTAAAACATTTTCCTCATGAGGCCAAAACACAACAGCGCGCTCCGCAGGAAATGCTTTGATTTAAACAGAAAACACGTAAGAAAGGCTTATAGTTTGCATGCAGTTTGACTGGAAAAACATGAGAAAATAAATAAATCATGATTGACAGTGATAATGGCCTATTTTGAAATTAGTTAGCGTATGCCCAACTGTGTTTGAGGGTATTAAATATAAACAAGTTTCTTGTGGGCATAGGCAGATGTTGCAATTGGAGGATGCATTTTTATCTATAATAATATTCAAAAGGCTACATCTGTGGGTACAACCTGACTGAAATGATAACATTTAACAATGAAATGTTAAAGCTGGAAATAAAGAAAAGACTGCACACCCAGTGGGTTTACAGCAGTGGTGGAAAAAGTACCCAATTGTAAGAGTAAAAGATACCTTAATAGAAAATTACTAAAGTAAAAGTGAAATACTACTAGAGTAAAATTCCAAAAGTATTTGGTTTTAAATATATGCAAGTATCAAAAGTAAATGTAATTTAAAAAATGTACTTAAGTATCAAAAGTAAAAGTATACAACATTTCAAATTCCTTACATAAAGCAAACAGAAGGGAAAGTTACAGTGGGGCAAAAAAGTATTTAGTCAGCCACCAATTGTGCAAGTTCTCCCACTTAAAAAGATTAGGCCTGTAATTTTCATCATAGGTACACTTCAACTATGACAGACAAAATGAGAAGAAAAAAATCCATAAAATCACATTGTAGGATTTTTAGTGAATTTATTTGCAAATTATGGTGGAAAATAAGTATTTGGTCACCTACATACAAGCACGATTTCTGGCTCTCACAGACCTGTAACTTCTTCTGTCCTCCACTTGTTACCTGTATTAATGGCACCTGTTTGAACTTATATAAAAGAACAGTATAAAAGACACCTGTCCACAACCTCAAACAGTCACCCTCCAAACTCCACTATGGCCAAGACCAAAGAGCTGTCAAAGGACACCAGAAACAAAATTGTAGACCTGCACCAGGCTGGGAAGACTGAATCTGCAATAGCTAAGCAGCTTGGTTTGAAGAAATCAACTGTGGGAGCAATTATTAGGAAATGGAAAACATACAAGACCACTGATAATCTCCCTCGATCTGGGGCTCCACGCAAGATCTCACCCCGTGGGGTCAAAATGATCACAAGAACGGTGAGTAAAAATCCCAGAACCACACGGGGGGACCTAGTGAATGACCATCAGTAACACACTACACCGCCAGGGACTCAAATCCTGCAGTGCCAGACGTGTCCCCCTGCTTAAGCCAGTACATGTCCAGGGCCGTCTGAAGTTTGCTAGAGAGCATTTGGATGATCCAGAAGATTGGGAGAATGTCATATGGTCAGATGAAACCAAAATATAACTTTTTGGTAAAAACTGAACTCGTCGTGTTTGGAGGACAAAGAATGCTGAGTTGCATCCAAAGAACACCATACCTACTGTGAAGCATGGGGGTGGAAACATCATGCTTTGGGGCTGTTTTTCTGCAAAGGGACCAGGACGACTGATCCATGTAAAGGAAAGAATGGGGCCATGTATCGTGAGATTTTGAGTGAAAACCTCCTTCCATCAGCAAGGTCATTGAAGATGAAACGTGGATGGGTCTTTCAGCATGACAATAATCCCAAACACACCGCCCGGGCAACGACAGGAGTGGCTACATTAGAAGCATTTCAAGGTCCTGGAGTGGCCTAGCCAGTCTCCAGATCTCAACCCCATAGAAAATCTTTGGAGGGAGTTGAAAGTCCGCGTTGCCCAGCAACAGCCCCAAAACATCACTGCTCTAGAGGAGATTTGCATGGAGGAATGGGCCAAAATTCCCGAACAGTGTGTGAAAACTTACAGAAAACGTTTGACCTCTGTCATTACCAACAAAGGGTATATAACAAAGTATTGAGAAACTATTGTTATTGACCAAATACTTATTTTCCACCATAATTTGCAAATAAATTCATTAAAAATCCTACAATGTGATTTGTCATTTTGTCTGTCATAGTTGAAGTGTACATATGATGAAAATTACAGGCCTCTCTCATCTTTTTAAGTGGGAGAACTTGCACAATTGGTGGCTGATTAAATACTTTTTTGCCCCACTGTAGTTATTTTACAGATAGCCAGGGACACACCAACACTCAAACATAATTTATAAACAAAGCATGTTTGTTTAGTGAGTCCGCCAGATCAGAGGTAGTCAGGATGACCAGGGACAAGTACGTGAGAATTGGACCATTTTCCTGTCCTGCTAAGCATTCAAAATGTAACGAGTACTTGTGTCTCAGGGAAAATGTATGGAGTGAAAAGTACATTATTTTCTTTAGGAATGTGGTAAAGTAAAAGTAGTAAAACATATAAACAGTAAAAGTAGATGCCCCCCAAAAACTACTTGAGTAGTACTTTAAAGTGTTTTAGCTTAAGTAATTTACACCACTGGGTTTACAGCACCAGGATTTAAAGAAAAACAGTTGAGGGTTTATATTTAATGTAGTACAAGGTCAAAAGAAAGAAAATGTAGTTTAAAACAGTCACCCATTATCGATTCGCTATATCCATGATGGAGAGTGCATGCTAGCCCAAGACGAGTTTGAAAACCGAGAGACTCAACAAGCGATTTTATCCTGCAAGGAACGTTTAGACTTAAGTCAGTGGCAAGTTCTTATTTAGAGGAGGAGCATTTCTGTGATTTTAACCTGGCAGTGATTGGGAGTCCCATAGGACAGTGCACAATTGGCCCAGCGGCATCGGGGTTTGGCCGGTGTAGGATGTCATTGTAAATAAGAATTGGTTCTTAACTGACTTGACTAGTTAAATAAAAAACATTCTGGCACCAGCACACATGGTTTGCATCCCAAATGGCACCCTATTCCCTACATAGTGCACTACTTTTGTCCAGGGCCCATAGGAATAGGGTGTGACTTGGGACGCACCCATTGGCTTGCAGATATAGGGTGACAATGGATAAGCTTCATCCCAATCCCCCACCCTTCTCCCCAAAGTGTGCGCTTGTATAGTTCCTGTAATGGATTTCAAAGAAAGGGATTGATGTAAGCATTGGCTAGCTAGTGTGTTTTCAACTGGGTTGGGCTCAATTGAAATGTAAGTCTCAATTCAGGAAGTTATTTTTTTTCTTCTCCTTTTCGGTTTATTGAGAAGTCATGGAAGATAAAAGCAAGTATTTTTTAATTTACTAAATTGGAATTTCAGTTCCTGAATTGATTAACCCCAACCCTAGTTCCACCACTGTTAAATTAATGATAAATGGTGTTGGTGTTGACTTACTGATGTATGGAGCCATGCCCGGGTCAAGAGTGGTGATCATGGATTCCACTGAGTGCTTGGTCTTATCCAGGACCGTCTTTACCATGTGGTTACCTGCCACGCCCTGAGGATGGACACACACAGTTAAAACGTGTTCTAAGGCTGGATGTCATTTGCATCCCTTAACGGACTGGTTGAAATAAGACGTTATGTTAATTTGTGTGACAATGAATGCGCTAATGACCCAAGCTAATTAGTATCATAGCTCATTACTTCTACAGGTGGTACAATGTTTGAAGGAAATTAAGTTAGGCTAAGCGACTGTTTCAAAGTACCTTTTTTACTTTACTCTGCATCAGTTGTTTCAAAAGCATTCTAATGTAACTGAATAAAAACACACCATCACTAACTCATGAGTCCGTACACCAGGGGTGGTTTCAGGACAAAACAAAGTGGAGGGAACCCTGAACAGTTCCAATTGTTGAACGAACAGTTTGTGCCTGCCTGCCCGACTACCTGCCAGTGCGCAATGTGCATGTAATCCCAAACAAGACTGGATGGCAGGGTTTCCGTTAGCCAGTAAAAGCCGGGGATTTGGCCGATAAAAAAAAGCAGATACATTTGGAAGTGGCCAATTATCCGGGATAATGCTTTTTAGCCTATTAGTTGATGTAAAAAACCAGTCGATGTAAATACATTTGACTGGTCATGCTTATCGGTCTACAGGTTAATTTGTATAATTTTGTGGAATTAAATTGGCGAGTGTGTACAATACAGTGCATTCTTAAAGTATTCAGACCCCTTCACTTTATACACATTTTGTTACGTTACAGCTTTTTTCTAAAAGGGATTACATTAAAATAAAAAATCCTCAACCTATGCACACAATAACCCATACGGACAACGCGAAAACAGATTTGGACATTTTTGATAATTGTTCAAAATAAAAAATAGAAATACCTTACTTACTTACATAGGTATTCAGACCCTGTGCTATGAGACTCGAACTTGAGCTCAGGTGCATCCTGCTTCCATCAATGTTTCCACTTGTGGTAAATTCAATTGATTAGACGTGATTTGGAAAGGCACACACCTGTCTATATGAAAAGGTCCAACAGTTGACAGTTCCGGTCAGAGCAAAAACCAACCCATGAGGTCAAAGGGTTTGTCCGTAGAGCGTTGAGACAGGATTGTGTCATGGCACAGATCTGGGGAAAGGTACCAAAAAAATGTATGCAGCATTGAAGGTCCCAAAGAACACAGTTACCTCAATCATTCTTAAATTGAAAAAGTTTGGAACCACCAAGACTCTTCCTAGATCTGGCCGCCCGGCCAAACTGAGCAATCAGGGGAGAAGGGCCTTGGTCAGGGAGGTGACCAACAACCAGTCACTCTGACAGAGCTCCGGAGTTCCTCTGTGGAGATGGGAGAACCTTCCAGAATGACAACCATCTCTGCAGCACTCAACAAATCAGGCCTTTATGTTAGAGCGGCCAGACGGAAGCCACTCCTCAGTAAGGCACGTGACAGCCCGCTTGGAGTTTACCAAAATGCACCTAAAGGACTCTCAGAACATGAGAAACAAGATTCTCTGGTCTGATGAAACCAAGATTGAACTCTTTGGCCTGAATGCCAAGCTTCACGTCTGGAGGAAACCAGGCACCACTCATCACCTGGCCAATACCATACCTACGGTGAAGTATGGTGGTGGCAGCATCATGCTGTGGGGATGTTTTTCAGCAGCAGGGACTGGGAGATTAGTCAGGATCGAAAACCTGCTCCAGAGTGCTCAGACAGGGGCAAAGGTTCACCTTCCAACAGGACAACGACCCTAAGCACACAGCCAAGACAACGCAGGTGTGACTTCGGGACAGGTCTCAATGTCCTTGAGTGGCCCAGCCAGAGCCCAGACTTGAACCCGATTGAACATCTCTGGAGAGACTTGAAAATAGCTGTGCGGCGATGCTCCCCATCCAACCTGAGAGCTTGAGAGGATCTGCAGAGAAGAATGGGAGAAACTGCCCAAACACTGGTGTGCCAAGCTTGTAGCATAATACCCAAGAAGACGCAAGGCTGTAGTCACTGCCAAAGGTGCTTCAACAAAGTACTGAATACTTGTGTCATGCAATAATATGCAAATTAATTACTTAAAAAGCATACATGATTTTCTGGATTTTTGTTTTAGATTCAGTCTCTTACAGTTGAAGTGTACCTATGATAAAAAAATTCGACCTCTACGTGCTTTGTAAGTAGGAAAACCTGCAAAATTGGCAGTGTATCAAATACTTGTTTTCCCCACTGTGTGTGTGTGTGTATTTTATATATATATATATATATATAGCTGTTCATTACTCATCTTGTTGGCTGAGGAAAAGTAAACGTGGACAGTTCAAAGTGCACATCAGAATTCAGCTTGAAGGACTGCAAATAGTTGCACCCTCAACTTGCATGTTCTGTTAATATAATTACCATAATCTAAATGTGATCTGTCATTCTGAGCCCCGTGGGTGAAAACCAAAATCAGTTTACACACCCAATGCATAAGGGTCCGGCAGATTTCTCAAAATGTCTGGTAAATTAAAACGTTGCCGGTCAAATGTACGGCGCAACATTTTCCTAACAGAAACCCTGCTGGATAGATACCATTCGGCCTTATTCCCAGTAGAGACTGGATGGATACAATTAGGACTTATTATCAGACAAGCTGTGCTCCTGATCCCAACTGTCTCCCTAACTGTCTGTGGCATACCACAGTCCTCCTTGCCAGCCAGATGAACAGGAGGAAGAAGACCTGAAATGGCACCCAATTCCCATTAATAAGGCACTTCATTTGGCCAGGGCCCATAGAGAATAAGGAGCCCTTTGGGCTGCAGCCCTGGATATTACCAGACGTACTGGTCATCTAACGCAACACTGATAGCATTAGCATACAATTTATGGGTGTCGACCAGGAAAGTGTTTCCCCAATACAGGCTGTTGCGTATTGAGCGACAGGAGATTCGGTTCTGGCAGGACATTGACTGAAGGTTTATCACACAAAATGGGGTTGTGACGTGTAACACATCCATTTTGGCACAAACACAGGCAGCCCCACTTCTGATCTTTTGCCCAATTATTGTCAAAATACCAAATCTAATTAGGCAAAATAATTGGGCTGCCTGTGTAAAAGCAGCCTAAATTACATTAGGACCGTGAGTGTTTTATAAAGTGGACTTAAAGAGATTTAGTTAAATGTCAAGGGGTGGGTTTCCTCGGACACGACTAGTACGCGACTCATTTCAAATTGGAGAAAGCATGATTTTTGTTGTAAAGGCGTCAGTGTCTGGGGAAACAGGCTGGGAAAGTTCACTTGTTTTTTCTCTTTTGTGACAGAACAAAGAGACAAGGAACTGTTTAATATGCAGGAAAGGTGTTTTACGAAACTCAGTGCAAAGACATATTGATCTGAATGCCTGATAGGTTGAAACATCAGGTTGAAACGCGCTATGCAATTCTGCTTTCTAAGAGCAAAGAACTCATGTCACATGCGCCGAATACAACAGGTGTAGACTTTACCGTGAAATGCTTACTTACCAGCCCTTAACCAACAATGCAGAGTTAAAAAGTAAGAAAAATGTGCCAAAAATGAACAAGAAAATAGTAACGCAATAAAATAAACAATAACGAGACTTTATACAAGGAGTACTGGTACTGAATCAAATGTGCAGGGGTACGAGGTAGTTGAGGTAATATGTACATGTAGGTAGCGATAAAAGTGTCTAGACAGTCAGGATTAATAATAAACAGAGTGGCAGCAGTGTATGTGAAGAGTGAAAGAGTGTTTATGTGTGAGTGGTGTCAATATAAGTCGGTGTGTGTTGGAGTGTCAGTGTAGTATGTGTAGGTAGAGGCCAGTGAGTGCATAGAGCCGGTGCAAATAGTCAGGGTAGCCATTTGATTAACTGTTCCAGCAGTCGCTTCGGTAATGTATTCAAATACATTTTTATTTGTCACATACACATGGTTAGTAGATGTTAATGCGAGTGTAGCAAAATGCTTGTGCTTCTAGTTCTGACACTGCAGTAATAACCAACGAGTAATCTAACCTAACAATGTCACAACAACTACCTTATACACACAAGTGTAAAGGGATGAAGAATATGTACATAAAAATATATGAATGAGTGATGGTACAGAACAGCATAGGCAAGATGCAGTAGATGGTATCGAGTACAGTATATACATATGAGATGAGTAATGTAGGGTATGTAAACATTATATTAAGTGGAATTGTTTAAAGTGGCTAGTGATCATTTTTTTACACCAATTTTTCCATTATTAAAGTGGCTGGAGTTGAGTCAGTATGTTGGCAGCAGCCAATCAATGTTAGTGGTGGCTGTTTAACAGTCTGATGGCCTTGAGATTGAAAAACAGCTTCTGTCTCTCGGTCCCTGCTTTGATGCACCTGTACTGACCTCGCCTTCTGAACAGGCAGTGGCTCGGGTGGTTGTTGTCCTTGATGATCTTTATGGCCTTCCTGTGATATCGGAGGGTGTAGGTGTCCTGGAGGGCAGGTAGTTTGTCCCCGGTGATGCGTTGTGTTGACCTCACTACCCTCTGGAGAGCCTTACGGTTGAGGACGAAGCAGTTTCCGTACCAGGCGGTGATACAGCCCGACAGGATGCTCTCGATTGTGCATCTGTAAAAGTTTGTGAGAGTGCTTTTGGTGACAAGCCGCATTTCTTCAGCCTCCTGAGGTTGAAGAGGCGCTACTGCGCCTTCTTTACCGCGCTGTCTGTGTGGGTGGACCAATTCAGTTTGTCCGTGATGTGTACGCCAAGGAACCTAAAACTTACTACACTCTCCACTACTGTCCCATCGATGTAGATAGCGGGGTGCTCCCTCTGCCGTTTCCTGAAGTCCACGATCATCTCCTTTGTTTTGTTGACGTTGAGTGTGAGGTTATTTTCCTGACACCACACTCAGAGGGCCCTCACCTCCTCCCTGTAGGCAGTCTCGTCGTTGTTGGTAATCAAGCCTACCACTGTAGTTTCGTCTGCAAACTTGATGATTGAGTTGGAGGCGTGCATGGCCACGCAGTCGTGGGTGAACAGGGAGTACAGGAGAGGGCTCAGAACGCACCCTTGTGGGGCCCCAGTGTTGAGGATCAGCGGGGTGGAGATGTTTTTTTACCTACCCTCACCACCTGGGGGCGGCCCGTCAGGAAGTCCAGTACCCAGTTGCACAGGGCGGGGTCGAGACCCAGGGTCTCGAGCTTGATGACGAGCTTTGAGTGTACTATGGTGTTAAATGCTGAGCTGTAGTCGATGAACAGCATTCTCACATAGGTATTCCTCTTGTCCAGATGGGTTAGGGCAGTGTGCAGTGTGGTTGCGATTGCGTCGTCTGTGGACCTATTGGGGCGGAAATTGGAGTGGGTCTAGGGTGTCAGGTGGGTTGGAGGTGATATGGTCCTTGACTAGTCTCTCAAAGCATTTCATGATGACGGAAGTGAGTGCTACGGGGCCTTAGTCATTTAGCTCAGTTTCCTTAGCTTTCTTGGGAACAGGAACAATGGTGGCCCTCTTGAAGCATGTGGGAACAGCAGACTGGGATAAGGATTGATTGAACATGTCCGTAAACACACCAGCCAGCTGGTCTGCGCATACTCTGAGGACGTGGCTGGGGATGCCGTCTGGGCCTGCAGCCTTGCAAGGGTTAACACGTTTAAATGTTTTACTCGCGTCGGCTACAAAGAAGGAGAGTCCGCAGGTTTTGGTAGCAGGCCGTGTCAGTGGCACTGTATTTTCTGTAGTTGTTATTTAGTCGGTCTTTTGTGTCCCTCGTGTTATGCGATTTCTGTACCAGGCACAGTATGTAAAATATGTAAAGTGTGATATGTAAAATATATGTAGCAAAAGAAAGCTGTAAATAATGTGTGTGCGCCAAAGAGGGGGTGTGGAGAATGGGTTAATAAAAAATAAAACAAATATTTCAGCAGTATTATGGCTTGGGGGTAGAAGCTGTTTAGGAGTCTTTTGGTCCCATACTTTGCACTCTGGTACTGCTTGCCGTGCAGTAGTAGAGAGAAAAGTCTATGACCTGGCTGGCTTTCTTGACAGTTTTTCTGGCCTTCCTCTGACACCGCCCGTCTTTGCACTATTGACTTATGCTGCGTTTTGACGAGGGACACAAAAGACAGACTAACGGCAAAAGCAAGTCAGCACGACAGTATGTGTTGCTACAGTGATTTCAGCAAACAGTGCAAATCAACATCAGGAAGAAAATGACGCTACGGCAGATGGCAAAAGTTTAAGTATTTTAACTCTGGCGGCAAGTCCCGTCTACCGTGGCTTCTGACAGCATTCACCGCCAGCCTTAATGGCATTTACCGTTGTGCTCTCATTGAAAACAATGTCATCCGGTTTACCGCCTGCCATCTTCCTCGTATCACGTAAACACAGCATTAGTCCTGTTTTTAGTTTAGTGAGTGTTTCCTGCTTTTAAAAAGGCAGCCCTGCTGTGTTTCCTGGGTCGTGTTCATTAGACATCAAACCGAAGAAAACGGACTGAAACAGGGAAGGCCAACCTGGGCTTGTGAAATAGAAAAGCCTATTTCCGTTGTACAACATTTAAAAACATTCTCCTAATGAACACGATGCGGATGTCCACTACTGTGTGTGTGTTCACATTACTTTGAGAGTGTCAGGTGCGTAAAAACATCCACTGCCCTACCGAAATTACTGAAAAAGACGTACCTTGAAGAAACCCCAAATGCCACCCCCGCGTTGGCATCTACAGCGAGGCGGGGGTCCTCGTTTTCGACCTCAGGGAAGGTGATGGGGGAGCCGGCATCTAGACCCCCTGACATCATTGGCTGTTGCACCATTGGGTTGGATACTACCCCTGGAAGAGACATCATGAATGCCGTTACCACTCATCATAACGTACTGTATACCAGGGTTGTGTTCATTAGGCACCAAATGGAAATGTTTTCGCAACAGAAAACGAAAACATGCGTTTATCAGACACATTCAGGTAGTCCCCTGTTGCGGTCTGCTTTCTTACAATTGTGTTCATAAGGGGCCAAACTGGTGGTATTCAAATCAGGGCCTGGAGGACAATAACACTGCAGGTTCTCATCCTTTCCTTCTCAACAGGGACTGATTAAGACCTTGGACACCAAGGTCTGCCCAATTAAGGACAGGAATCAGTCAGAAAAAAATAATTAAAAAGCAGACCTTGAGGCCTGGATTTAAATACCCATGCTGTATCCAATAGGCATACAGAATGACAACCAAAAACAGGTGGAATTGCACAGTAACAAAACAATGTAATCAAGAGAATAGACACTAGATAAACACATTTATTCATGCAAAGTAAACAGCAGAAACGGATACATAAACCACACCCACCTCAAAGACAAACACCGTGGCTCAAATAAACATTCAAACCATTTTAATGTGTCACCGGTGTGATGTTTAACCAGTGTGTGTGTACGCATTGCCCCATTTGTTTGTGAGGTAGTATGTTACTCACTCTGTGAAAGTGCTTGTATTTTTTAAAATTAGTCACATGTAAATTGTAGTGTAGTGAAATACTTCAGCTCTGAGCTCCAACAGTGCAGGTGTGAATGAAACAAAACACCATATAAAAAAAAAATACTGAACAAAAATATAACACCCAACAATATCAATGATTTTACTGACTTAGTCCCTATAAGCAAATCAGTCAATTAAAATAAATTAATTTAGGCCTTAATCTATGAATTTCACCTGACTGGGAATACAGATCTGCATCTGTTAGTCACAGATATCTTTTAAAAAATGGGAGGGGCGTGGATCAGAAAACCAGTCAGTATCTGGTGTAACCACCATTTGCCTCATGTAGCATGACATCTCCTTCACATAGAGTTGATCAGGCTGTTGATTGTCCCACTCCTCTTTAATGGCTTTGCGAAGTTGCTGGATATTGGCGGGAACTGGAACACGCTGTCGTACACGTTGAACCAGAGCATCCCAAACAGGCTCAAATCAAATCAACAGGTGACATGTCTGGTGAGGATGCAGGCCATGGAAGAACTGGGAAATGTTCAGCTATCAGGAATTGTGTAAAGATTCTTGCAACATGGGGCCATGCATTATCATGTTGAAACATGAGGTGATGGCGGTGGATGAGCGGCACGACAATGGGCGTCAGGATTTCGTCACGATATCTCGGTGCATTCAAATTGCCATCGATAAAATGCTAATTGTGTTTGTTGTCCATAACTTATGCTTGCCCATACCATAACCCCACCATGGGGCACTCTGTTCAAAACGACATTGAGGTGGCTTATGGTTAAGAAATTAATATTCAATTCTCTGGCAACAGCTCTGGTGGACATTCCTGCAGTCAGCATGCCAATTGCATGCTCCCTCAACTTGATACATCTGTGGCATTGTTTTATGTAACAAAACTGCACATTTTTTGTCCCCAGCACAAGATGCAAATGTGTAATAATCATGGTTAAATCAGCTACTTGATATGCTGTCAGGTGTATGGATTACCTTGGCATGGGAGAAATGTGATTAGTTTCAGGAAACTAGGCGTATGTCACACGTCACTACTTCACAGGAGAGGCATTTGAATGTAAACATACCTTTATCAAAAACGTTCATGTGCCTTAATAACAAACTAGTATTCCATCTGTAAATACAAATGGTTAAATTACGAGTCTAGTTGGTTTAGCCACAGAAAAAGCCAGGAACCTTCCTGCTAGCCATGATTGGCTGAGATAATGGATGGGCTGGACATGCCAAGAGATGAGTTTGGATTGGTCTGCCATGTAGCATGCGTCTGTTTATAACGTGAGCTGCTCAGTATGTGGTGATAGTCCTTTCTACCGTGCCATTTTTTAAATAGATCATGTTAGCCATCCAGAACTACAAAAGTTCTGCTACTTTTCTCAACAACATTGATACCCTGAATTTAGCAGGTACTATCGACAGATGAGTTGGAAAACTTGATTTACTACTTTCTGTACAAGCCATGGTCAATGTGAACCGGAGTGACTTGACCTTTGGAGGCTCATCAAAGGACCATCCTCAAATGACTTTCCATAAAAATAGTGAAACTATACTAAATATGTCACCAAATAATGGATAGAAATGCACTGTTTTGCAATACTGTAGCACCATAGAGTAGCCGGAGCACAGCTAGCTTCCGTCCTTCTCTGGCTACAATGACTTCAATACAAAACCTAGGAGCCTCGTAATCCTCAACCTCTTCCATAGACATACACTACCGTTCAAACATTTGGGGTCACTTAGAAATTCTTGTTTTTGAAAAAAAAAGCAATTTTTTTGACCATTAAAATAACATCAAATTGATCAGAAATACAATGTAGACATTGTTAATGTTGTAAATGACTATTGTAGCTGGAAACAGCGGATTTGTTATGGCATATCGACATACAGAGGTCCATTACCAGCAACCTCCTGTGTCCCAATGGCACGTTGTGTTAGCCAACTCAAATTCATCATTAGAAAACCCTTTTGCAATTATGTTAGCACAGCTGAAAACTGTTGTGCTCATTAAAGAAGCAATAAAACTGGCCTTATTTAGACTAGTTGGGTATTTTATTTTACCTTTAACTAGCAAGTCAGTTAAGAACAAATTCTTATTTTCAATGACGGCCTAGGAACAGTGGGTTAACTGCCTGTTCAGGGGCAGAATGAAAGATTTGTACCTTGTCAGCTCGGGGATTTGAACTTGCAACCTTCCGGTTACTAGTCCAACGCTCTAACCACTAGGCTACCCTGCCGCCCCGTTTGAGCTGGAGCATCAGCATTTGTGGGTTCGATTACAGGCTGAAAATGGCCAGAAACAAAGACCTTTCTTCTGAAACTCAGTCTATTCTTGTTCTGAGAAATGAAGGTAATTCCATGCGAGAAATTGCCAAGGAACTGAAGATCTCATACAACGCTGTGTACTACTCCCAATACAGAACAGCGCAAACTGGCTCTAACCAGAATAGAAAGAGGAGTGGGAGGCCCCAGTGCACAACTGAGCAAGAGGACAAGTACATTAGAGTGTCTAGTTTGAGAAACAGACACCTCACAAGTCCTCAACTGGCAGCTTCATTAAATAGTACCCGCAAAACACCAGTCTCAACGTCAACAGTGAAGAGGCGACTCTGGGATGCTGGCCTTCTATGCAGAGTTGCAAAAAGAAAAGCCTTCTCTCAGACTGGCCAATAAAAAGAAAAGATTAAGATGGGCAAAAGAACAGACACTGGACAGAGGACAGACGAATCTAAGTTTAAGGTGTTCGGATCACAAAGAAGAACATTTGTGAGACGCAGAAAAAATGAAGATGCTGGAGGAATGCTTGACGCCATTTGTCAAGCATGGTGGAAGCAATGTGATGGTCTGGGGGTGCTTTGGTGATGGTAAAGTGGGAGATTTATACAGGGTAAAAGGGATCTTGAAGAAGGCCATCAGTCAATTTTGCTACACCATGCCATCCCCTGTGGACGGCGCTTAAATGGAGCCAATTTCCTCCTACAACAGGACACTGACCCAAAGCACAGCTCTAAACTATGCAAAAACTATTTAGGGAAGAAGCAGTCAGCTGGTATTCTGTCTATGATGGTGTGGCCAGCCACCGGATCTTAACCTTTACTGAGCTGTTGTGGGAGCAGCTTGACCGTATAGTATAAGAATTGCCCATCAAGCCAATCCAATTTGTGGGAGGTGCTTCAGGAAGCATGGGGTGAAATCTCTTCAGATTACCTCAACAAATTGACAACTAAAATGCCAAATGTCTGCAAGGCTGTAATTGCTGAAAATTGAGGATTCTTTGACGAAAGCAAAGACTGAAGGACACAATTATTTCAAATAAAAATGATTATTTATAACCTTGACCACATCATTTTGCCACTCATTTCATGTATGTTTTCATGGAAAACAAGGACATTTCTAAGTCACCCCAAACTTAACGGTGTACATAGTAATTATGACCACTTCCGGAGAACATCCTCAAACCAATCAAAGCTTTCGCAGCATGAACTGACATATTGCTCATCCAATCACAGGATTAGGATCAGAGAATGAACCTAGTGTGTTGCATTGGGATTGTGCCACAGAGCATTATGGAGGTTATATGTGTTGAGAAGCTTGGTGACATTGTTGGATAGAGATTAAGAGTGATTATGTTTACATTTACCCTTTATTTAACTAGGCAAGTCAGTTATGAACAAATTCTTATTTACAATGTAGCTGCACAATTTAGCTAGCTAGCAGAATGAGCATGCAGTTCTCTGCCTGAATGACTAATGCTACTGAAAATGTTGGACTTTTTGTTGAAGAACCCCTTTCATTCTCTGGGGTACACGGAAAAGGTGCAAATTAAAACCGAGAGTCAATCTCTGACTGAGATCAGTTTCATGAAGGATGAAAAGGTGAGGGCGTTCAGTACCAATTGGTATCAAAAGTATAGCTGGTTAACAGGGATCCTTTCATCAATCCGCCTGTATTGCTGGTCTTGCCTGCTTTTTGAAAAGTCTGAGCATTGTGCAAAGTGTGGGGGGGCGGTACTGTGACTTGAAGAACATTAAGGGTTCAGCTAAACGGAATCACAAAAGCAGGGAGCATATAAATACCTGCATCAGATGAAAGATTCTGGGAAAAAGCCACATCGATCATGTAATGGACGAAGGTCCGCGTATTCAAATTGCGCAACACAAAGAGAAAGTAAAAAGAAACAGGGATGTACTCAAGCGGCTTAACGGCACCACTGCATTTTTGGGCATGCAAGAATTAGCTTTGAGGACACGTCGAGAGGGAAAGTTATGCTGACAAAGGCAACGACAGGGAGCTTGCAGAGGTAATAGTACATTGTGATTTTAAAGTTTAATTTCATTTACAATTGTTACCAATTTTGTATTAATTGATATTCATTTAAAATGTTGTTTTCAACAGTTTTTTCCCAATGCTCCACCCATGGCCCTCTGAAGAACTGAACAGCCCTGGTCCTCTGCTGTCTGTTATTCCCCATATTCCCTTTCATCCACCGGCACATTGAATATTTCCTCTCCAAGCACTGCGAGTACCCCTATACATTTTATTTAATTACTATGTAGAGTCAATCATATACACAATGTGATTTCACTCCTTGGTTGGACTGACTCATTCTTAGCTCTTTAGTCTGTGTGTTAAAGTTTTGTTTTCACAGTCAAATCCTGTCCTGCCCTTAGTGGAAGTGTTGGACTCTTTTCCAACACAATCCATGATGAGCCTTTTTCTGTAATGAAGCCTCATCCCTGTCCTGCACTGAAGTCAAGCCTCTGAACACCTCTGCTCATGCCTCATACCTTCATTCAATCACTGCTGCCCTTCCCAACACTAAGTAGCCCTCTTATTCCCATTCCCCATAATACTGTATTATGTCTAAAAGTTTCAGGTTAAAATCATAGCTCTTTGATGATTTTTTAAATGCGCTTTGCCATTCGTTCTGCGACTATACCATGGGTCTTCCATCCTCAATTTTTCAAGTCACCAGCCTCCACTGGACTTTACAACGCTGGCCAAACGAGATGTAGCTACAAACAAAACAGAGTTAAGCAGTTGCAGTCTGCCGTGAAGCGTTCATCCATGTATATGGATAAGAGTCTAGCTACATTTTCACATATTATACATTTTTAACTTCGTCAGAAAGTTGTTTTCATTGCAAGTTAAAGCGTACTGTTAGCTAGCTAGTGAACGTTAGCTTGCTGGCTCGCTGTGTAGTACTATTATTCCATTCACATAACTATTTGCATTCTTAGCTATAGCCTAATGTTAGCTAGCTAACATTGAACCTGGTTGGTTATCTTTAGCTACCTGCAGATTCATACTACAGCTATGACATCATTTATATTGGTTGGTAGTAGTACGAGTTGGGATTATGCTGGTTCATTGTTTAGTTAGCTAGCTACATGTCTAAACGAAACACTTCACCAGATGATTAAATCCCATCCACTTTGCCTGATGTGGCTGGGGGTTGGATCTAGCATTTCCTTCATATGACCCATCAATTCAGACAAGTGTGTCAGGTAAGCGTCGTTTAATAATTATAAAATATTTTTATCTGGGCACTTTCTGTTATTGCTACTATGCAAGTAACCATTTCAATGTACAGTTTACACCTTCTGTATCCTGTGCATGTGACAAATCAACGTTTTATTTTATATAGTGTGTGTTTTTACCAGAGACAGTAATGTGAAGAACAACGTGACATGCACCAAAATCAGATTAGGATATAGGCCAAGGACAAGATAGTAGATTTTTAACTGGAGTTTTTCATTATAGTAGGCAACTTTCACCACTTTTAGTCTTTGGTTGTTTACTAAACTAATCACTGTTTATCAAATATCCTCACATGTGAAGCCTTAAAAGAGGTGGGTGGGGCTAAGGCTTAAGATGTCATAACCGCCATCGATAAGAGACATTACTGTGCAGCTGTATTCATCGACCTGGCCAAGGCTTTCGACTCTGTCAATCACCACATTCTTATCAGCAGACTAAACAGCCTTGGTTTTTCAAATGACTGCCTCGCTTGGTTCACCAACTACTTCTCTGATAGAGTTCAGTGTGTCAAATCGGATGGCCTGTTGTCTGGACCTCGGGCAGTCTATGGGGGTGCCACAGGGTTAAATTCTCAGGCCGACTCTCTTCTCTGTATACATCAATGATGTTGCTCTTGCTGCTGGTTATTCTCTGATCCACCTCTATGCAGACGACACCATTCTGTATACTTCTGGCCCTTCTTTGGACACTTGACTAACCCCCAGACGAGCTTCAATGCCATACAACTCTCCTTCTGTTGCCTCCAACTGCTCCTAAATGCAAGTCAAACTAAATGCATGCTCTTCAACCGATCGCTGCCCCTCACCTGCCCGCCCGTCCAGCATCACTACTCTGGACGGTTCTGATGTAGGTATTTGTAGTTGTCCACATATTCTAAGTGTCTGGTTAGACTGTAAACTCTCCTTCCAGACTCACATTAAGCATCTCAAATCCAAAACGAAATCTAGAATCGGCTTCCTATTTTGCAACAAAGCATCCTTCACTCATGCTGCCAAACATAACCTCGTAAAACTGACCATCCTACCGATCCTAGACTTTGGCGATGTCATTTACAAAATAGCCTCCAACACTCTACTCAACAAATTGGATGCAGTCTATCACAGTGCCTTCCGTTTTGTCACCAAAGCCCCATATAATACCCAACATTGTGACTTGTATGTTCTCTTTGGCTGGCCCTCGCTTCATACTAGTCGCCAAACCCACTGGCTCCAGGTCATCTACAAGTCTCTGCTAGGTAAAGCTCCGCCTTATCTCAGCTCACTGGTCACCATAGCAGCACCCAGCCGTAGCTCGCGCTCCAGCAGGTATATCTCCCTAGTCACCCCCAAAGCCAATTCCTCCTTTGGCCGCCTTTCCTTCCAGTTCTCTGCTGCCAATGACTGGAATGAACTGCAAAAATCACTGAAGCTGGAGACTTACATTTCCCTCACTAGCTTTAAACATCAGCTATCTGAGCAGCTCACAGATCATTGCACCTGTACATAGCCCATCTGTAATATAGCCCATCCAACTACCTCATCCCCAATATCTCTACTTGCACATTCATCTTCTGCACATCTGTCACTCCCATGTTTAATTGCTATATTGTAATTACTTCCCCACCATGGCCTATTTATTGTCTTACCTCCCTTATCTTACCTCATTTGCACACTCTGTATATAGATTTGTCTACTGTATTATTAACTGTTTATTTATTTATTCCATGTGTTACTCTGTGTTGTTGTATGTGTCGAACTGCTTTGCTTCATCTTGGACAGGTCACAGTTGCAAATGAGAACTTGTTCTCAACTAGCCTACCTGGTTAAATAAATGTGAAATACATTTTTTAAAAAGGTACACCTCCAATTGACTCAAATGATGTCAATTAGCCTATCAGAAGCTTCTAAAGCCATGATATTTTCTGGAATTTTCCAAGCTGTTTAAAGGCAAAGTCAACTCAGTGTATGTAAACCTGTGACCCACTGGAATTTATTATTGGCCAGGTCGCAGTTGTAAATGATAACTTGTTCTCAACTAGCCTACCTGGTTAAATAAAGGTGATTTTTTAATTTAAAAAAATAAATAAAAGAGGGTGTAGACAAAGAAGAGCTCTCCAGTAGGTATACCAAAACATTCTCAAAAGTGGGGTTATAAGTTTCAACTTTCAAGGCAGAATTACTTTCCCATTGTTCTTCAACTGCAGTGTATGATATACCATTTTCTATAGAGTCTATACTTTTATCCAATGTAAAAAATACAGTTTCAAATTTTGCTACATAAGACTGAATCGAGGCGGTCGGTCACAAATGCTCACTAACAGAGATGTAAACAAATGTGCACATAACATTTGAGAGAAATAAGCTCTGTGCATATGGAAAATTATATTTTTGTTTAATGCATACACATATTTACAACTGACAAAAATAGATATCCATTGGGGTGTGGGCAGGCTAAATAAAAATGTCCATATGGAGAGTGGGTAGAACTAGTGGAGTAGTTTGCATGCGTCTCTTCTCCATGTGCGTTTTTGTGTCAAGCTCTAGAGAGGGCCAACCAGGAACCTGGCAGTTCACTGAGCCGTTCAAATTGGTGGGCTTATTTCCCTCTCTGCTTGACCACAGATAATAGCTTTCCCTTTAGCCCACTGACCCCTTCCCCATCTCTCACACACACACACACACACAGGGCAGAGTAAAAGCGCCAGACTGATGACCATGTTTGAATGTGCATTCTAGGAGATCCAAGTCAGAGAAAATCTTAAGGTTATCACCTGAAATTGTTCACCTTTCCCCATCACCATACATTGCAATGACAGTTCAGTTTAGCACTAAAAAGGCATTGGAAGAGAGCACCTTGGACACACATGGACTTCCATTCAATTTCCACTTTACAACTCGTGTTGGGAATGATATACCCAGACTGAAGTCTCAGGCACTTTTCATCAAGACAGGATGACCTAACAGACCAGAAGCTATTGATAATACCGAGGCCTTTGCAATCAGTTCAAATCGACAAATATAGCCTACACCACGTGGCTACTTTAGCTCCGGCCAGTCGGCAGCCTTACCTGTCATCGGGGCGGCGCTGGAGAAACTGGGCATGAGCGGCGTCTGCGGTGTGCGTCCGGCGTGTCCCCGCGTGATGTCATAGCCCGCACTCATGGTAAAGCCTGTGGTGGGCGGGCCCATCGGTGGCGCCGTCATCACCGGACCGGTCGGAGGCAGGGCCACAGCGCCCATCGGGGGCGCGGAGGGATAGGGGGAGGAGAAGGCCATGGGGCTGGGGGTGTAAGGTGCTCCCCCGATGGGCGGAGGGGGGTAGGACAGGGTGGGTATGGGGCTGCCGAAGGGAGGGGGCGCGGAGGAGTGGATAGGGGGGATGGAGGTGGAGACAGCGAGAGGGGCGGGGGTTGAGAAGCCCTCGGGGGCGAAGGTGGATATGCCGGTGGTTCTGGGGAGGGACAGGGGACTGGACAGGCCTGGAGGGGAACAAGAGAGTATTATTGAGTAACAAATAATAAGGTAAGTATGAGAATGTTTAAAGGGATAATTCACCCAATTTACAATGTACATGAAAGTTGGAGCAAAGACCCCACTGAACCAAATCTTAGCGTAGCTATATCTTCGAGTGTAAAACAATTCTCTATCACTAGCTATTGTTCCTTTAAACCCAACATAATGACTTGATAATACCCTAAGCACTACTGCATTGGCTGAAATGAATGGCTCGTTGTACAGCCTGGCCTACGTCGACATTCTGAGGATCGTCGGGATGTCATTTCCATTGTAAGAAATACAATGGACAGGCTGCTTCCATTGCACTTCAGAGAACATAATTTGCCCAAGGCTCCAATTATTTCTGTGATAAGTATTGCTGTGTTACTGCAAAGTTATACAGTGAGCAGGTGATTATCAGAATTGACTTGCACGGTTCTGCCTAACAGCCGACCTTGTCCCTTTGTCCCACACAAACTCAAGGACAGACAGTCTCTCATGCCAATGTTCCAAGCACTAATCCCCTCCTCTGCTTTGCATCCCATTCCAACAACTGACAAACTATGACCTCAAGCCGTTGACCTCTCTCTTGCTTGATGTTGTGACTACGGAGATACATACTGCTAGAAACTGAGGCTGTGTTTCATTGCAGAATGACACTCTCTCCCCTCTGCTCTCATTGTATGCCCTCCTTACTTAGAGATCTGAAAGGATTGATATAGGTGAAAGCAACATGGAAAAGTCTAGACTGATAATAAACTACTCTGTAAAGGAGAATGAATGAGGGCAAAAAGAAGTGGACAACTTTATGGAATGAAATACAGCCCAGAAGATTGAACAGTTTTAAGATAGAAATGTAGCATTAAAATATAAGGCTGCATTTTTTGCCTTGGTTTAGGATATAGACCTAGCAGATTTGTAGTAGCTATTCCATGCTTTTGGTAGTGTACTGAACCAAAGCTGGACGTATAGCCTGCATTTTGTGCCGTTGGTGGAGGTACATTTACATTTACATTTAAGTCATTTAGCAGACGCTCTTATCCAGAGCGACTTACAAATTGGACCAACGTAGGTTGGAAGCAGTGCATCCACTGTATCAATGAATGACTTACCCATAGTCAGGGGAGGGGGGTTGACTGCGGCTGCCATGCTAGGGGGAGGCAAAGGGGAGGCGGGTGGGGTGGTCTCTATTCCACTTTCTTCCATCATCTTCCCGGCCTTCGGTCTGCCACATCAAAGAAAGGACACATTATTAGACAACATGGCTTGAGTTCTTAGTATGAGAGGCAGTTCTTAGTTGAGGCACGTTTAATGGTCTCTACACAAGACTAAGTTGGAATGGGCAAGTGTCAGAAAACATGGAAGCTAAAGCTCCTAACTGATTGGATAATTGATATCCCATTGGCTCATGGCCCCCTCTCCACTGTAACTCGTCAGTTCTCTGGATAGGTTGGTATTCTTTATTCCAACGAAACGTAGGAAGCCGATGTAAGCCTGGTAATAAGAGAACTACTGGAGAGCTAGGGATAAAGGTGAGTTCTGTATACACACACACGGACACTTTGTAAACACAGAACGTGGCACTTTCATAAAAAGCGTAACGGTACATGTTGACATGATATTGGTAGTTACTGTTTTTGGTCATTGTATTATTAACTAGTTGTATTATTCTAGTGGTTTTTTAAATTGTAGAAAGATATTGACTGCCTGGCCTGTGCCAATACAACTCTTGGCAAAATGCCGGTTGTTAGCCAACAGTCAGCTGTTGCCACGTCTTCATCATGCAGAGGCGCACGAGTGTGCATCAATGGACAGTGTACATGCATGTGTTTTACATGAAATTGTGGAGTGTAGACTGCTGTGCCATCAATAGTAGTTCGCCTTTGATGTAACGTTATAAAATAAACAAATGTAACTAGTTAACTAAAGGCAACAGCTAGCTACCGATTTTAGTTATCACCTTGTCAACTGCAACATAGCTATAAAGTATAACGCACAATTATTTTGTAACTTTTAGGTTGTCTGCGAGACTGAGGTTTTATAACTAAGTTACTGTTAGCAAACTAGAACTAGACATGTAAATTAGCTAGCAAACGTTAGTTATGCTGGTTCATGCTAGCTAGACTGATTTACCGCAAGACAAAGGCATTCATGTAATGACTGACTTTTTTTTGCACTTGACAGAAGTACATACATTCCTACCTGAAATCTTGATATTCCAGAGAAACGAGTGGGTGGAAAATCAATCACTTTCCAATGTATTGAGCCAAAAGAGAAGTAGCAAACGCACTAACTGTGGAAAGATGGCCGCGTTCTAATGACGTCAGGCATTGCCACGTATTACCAAAGTGGGATGAACATTCGGCTCGTGTTACTAATCCAATATTTTCCTTTTTTGTAACCTTTACTGTGTATACTTTACTGTATTTATACTTGGGATATCACTTTTCAACAGTAAACGTTCCAAAATCGCTGGAGGAAGTAAAGTGACAGAACTATTGGTTAAAACTGCAACACCGGTTCTCTGATAGTATGAGTGAGGTATTTCACTATGGGATACGCCTCCAGTTTATTCTTCAGAAGACTTATTACACTACGCCAGCCATGATTGGCTGGACGTCGAGATGTGTGCGTCGGAGAAGGGTGTCCCTCCTACCCTATGCAGCTTCTCTGAGTCATTCAAGAATAAGCCAAACCTCTTCCTCGCTCATCCAAGGAGGGTGTTCTGGTGAAATATCTCACTCATACAATCAGAGAACCGGGGTTACAGTCGTAACCTATAGTTCTCTTTTAAGTATTTGTTTTTGTATTTCACTATGGGATATACTGACCTCCGTATTGCCAGATAAGCTTATCCTGACAACCGACTGCCCTTTGCTATATATCACACAAATAGGCATTGCACCTCAGAAGATCCTACACGTAAAACAGCATACTCCAGGGTCGGTCCATCACTCAAGGGGGTCCATCACTCAAGGACATGTGGTACTGAAAATGTATATGGTTATATTATGTAAGAACAATGGTGCAACACTAATAAAAATATTATTTCATAACAAACACGCTTTGGATTGCAGTCACTGTCCACTGTTCTGAAAACACATCAGTACACTGTTGAATTGTCTCCTTTTCCTAGACCAGGTATTCCCAAACTGGATGCCAAATAAAAATGTGATTCCCATTCCCATTTTTTGAAACAAAAAATAATCTTCACATTTTCAAACATTCAATTTATATTTTCCAACAGGGCTATACATTTGGGTGAGGTTTATTTCTCACCTGAGGAGCCTCGTTTCACTGCCAAAAATCATGTCAAATACAGGTAGCCTAGTCAAATAATTAACATTCAATCACATTAACAGTGACTCTCTCGCTGGAATTCCACTAACGGTTTGTATGTAGCCAAATGTAGCTGCTGTTCATGTTGGTATCTGTACTGATGGCGCAAAAGCCATGACAGGGAGACATAGTGGAGTGGTAACGCGTGTGCAAATAGTTGCTCCCGACACCACTTGGGTACACTGCAGCATCCACCTAGAGGCTCTTGCTACTAAGGGAATGCCTGACAGCTTGAAAGACGTTTTGGACACTACAGTGAAAATGGCCCCTGAACTCGTGTATTTTCTGCACTATGCAACGATATGGGCAGCGACCATGTAACGCTTTTACAACATACAGAAGTGCACTGATTATCAGGGGGCAAAGTATTGACACATTTTTTTAATTGAGAGACTAGCTTAAAGTTTCTTTACTGACCATAATTTTCGCTTGTCTGACTGCTTGCATGATGACGAGGTTCTCACACGACTGGCCTATCTGGGTGATGTTTTTTATTGTCTGAATGATCTGAATCTAGAATTACAGGGACTCTCCGCAACTATATTCAATGTGCGGGACTAAATTGAGGCTATGATTAAAAAGTTGGAGCTCTTCTCCGTCTGCATTAACAAGGACAACACACAGGTCTTTCCATCATTGTGTGATTTTTTTTGTGTGCAAATTAATTCAAGCTTACAGACAATGTCAAATGTGATATAGCGAAGCACCTGAGTGAGTTGGATGCCCAATTACGCAGGTACTTTCCCGAAACGGATGACACAAACAACTGGAATCTTTATCCCTTTCATGCCCTGCCTCCAGTCCACTTACCGATATCTGAACAAGAGAGCCTCATCGAAATTGCAACAAGCGGTTCTGTGAAAATTGAATTTAATCAGAAGCCACTGTCAGATTTCTGGATTGGGCTACGCTCAGAGTATCCTTCCTTGGAAAATTGTGCTGTTAAGACACAGATGCCCTTTGCAAGCATGAACCTATGTGAGAGTGGATTCTCGGCCCTCACTGGCATGAGAACTAAATACAGGCACATACTGTGTGTGGAAAATGATTTAAGACTGAGACTTTCTCCAATACAACCCAACATTGCAGAGTTATGTGCATCCTTTCAAGCACACTCACCTCATTAACCTGTGGTAAGTTAACTATTTTCAATTAACAAATAAGGTTTTATATGTAAGATGGTTAAATAAAGAGCAAAATTATTGATTATTATTATTATTTGTGCCCTGGTCCTATAAGAGCTCTTTGTCACTTCCCACGAGCCGGGTTGATAATTCTTATGTTTAATAAATGTGTGTGTGGCAGGCTCACAACGATGGCAAAAAACAACATTTGAGAGTGCACTGACCCTGGTGCTAGAGGGGGTACGCAGCTGGAGGTTGAATGTTTCAAGGGGTACGGGACTATTAAAAAGTTTGGGAACCACTGCTCTAGTGGAATGAGCCCGTGGGCAGGAGACTCAAGACCCTTACTTGTGTAGGCCAAAGCAATAGCCCCCACTAACCAGTGACAGAGGCATTGTTTAGTGAGTGCCTTACCTGTGTGAGGTTTTGCCCAGGAAACAAAACTGCAGAATTGATTCATATGTAGTTTTCCATTTTATTTTGGTAAATTAGTTGCAAGCATGAAGATGTAAAATGCATGCCCTAGCCCAGGGCCACGTTCAGTTGCCAAACGTTCTTGAACGTTGCAGATAGAAATGTGATGAATAGAGCTGATGTGATTTCTTATTCTACATAGAAATTGTTCTACATAGAACTCTGAATGTTCCAAAACGGTCTGCTCTATCTTGGGATGTCCATACTCCATTGAAGTTGACATTTAAGGGGTTAAGTAAAAGTTAAGGTTAGGGTTAAGGTAGGGTAGCAGTGTTGTGGTCGAGTCACTTAAACTCAAGTCCCAAGTCTCCTGTGCTTGAGTGGAGTCACTAGTCCCTGTGGCTGAAATCAAGTCTAAGACCATTGAGTTACGAGTCCATCAATTTAGAACAGGTCTATATTATGCAATTGTTTCTAGTCACCACCATGGCAGTATATCGCCACTCCTTAATGAAAAATCTCACCTAACTTATTATTCATCACTACCTCACAAGTTATACTCAATACCTGTGCTTGAATACTTACACTGAACAAAAAATATAAACACAACAGGCAAAAACTTAGTTCATATAAGGAAATCAGTCAATTTAAATAAATTCATTAGGCCCTAATCTATGGATTTCACATGACTGGGAATATAATACAGATATGCATCTGTTGGTCATAGATACCTTCTATTAAAAAAAAAGGTAGGGCGTGGATCAGAACTAGTCAGTATAAACCACCATTTGCCTCATGCAGCGCCACACATCTCCTTTACATACAGTTGATCAGGCTGTTGATTGTGGCCTGTGGAATGTTGTGCCACACCTCTTCAAAGGCTCTGTGAAGTTGCTGGATATTGGCTGGATACTGGAACACACTGTCATACACATCGAGCCAGAGCATCCCAAACTGCTTAAAACTTCTTATGGCTGGGGGCAGTATGCTTGGTTGAATAAGGTGCCCAGAGTAAACTGCCTGCTACTCAGGCCCAGTTGCTAATATATGCATATTATTAGTATATTTGGATAGAAAACATTTTGAAGTTTCTAAAACTGTTTCAATGATGTCTGTGAGTTTAACAGAACTCATATGGCAGGCAAAAACCTGAGAAAAAATCCAACCATGAAGTGATTCTATACTTCGTTTGACATGTTTCTACGGACTGTAACGGAACATTTTGACTTCGTCTGGCCTGCGCGTCATGAATTTGGATTACTGGGCTAAACGCGCAAACAAAAAGGAGTTTTTTGGGCATAAATTATGGACTTTATCGAATAAATCAAACATTTATTGTGGAACTGGGATTCATCAAAGGTAAGTGAATATTTATAATGTTATTTCAAACTTTGTTGGCTCCACAACATGGTGGATATCTGTATGGCTTGATTGGTTGTCTGAGTGCTGTACTCAGATTATTGCAGTGTGTGCTTTTTCGGTAAAGCTTCTTTGAAATCTGACACAGCGGTTGCATTAAGGAGAAGTGTATCTATAATTCCATGCATAATAGTTGTCTTTTATCATGTTTATTATGAGTATTTCTGTAAATTGATGTTGCTCTCTGCAAAATCACCGAATGTTTTGGAACTACTAAACATAACTCAGATTTTTGTATATGAACTTTATCGAACAAAACATACATTTATTGTGTAACATGAAGTCCTATGAGTGTCATCTAATGAAGATCATCAAAGGTTAGTGATTAATTTTATCTCTACTTCTGCTTTTTGTGACTCCTCTCTTTGGCTGGAAAAATTGTGTTTTTCTGTGACTAGGTGCAGACCTAACATAATCGTTTGGTGTGCTTTCGTCGTAAAGCCTTTTTGAAATTGCCTTTTAAATGTTTGTTCATTGTATTTACTACACATGTCAAACTCTCAGCTACTTATTTGTAATCACCTACTGATATTTGTGTAGGTTTTTTTTTATTGCAAACTGAATACTAAAGGTTGTCTTGTCAGATCCTGGCTATGGGATGCAGGAGGGAAAGTGGGAGGATAGAGGAAGATGAAATTCAAAGACGGACTACTTTTCTATAGATAAGGGGAGAGAGAGACAAATAGCTAGACTGTTGCTTTACTATTAAACTCAATACTAATATTGTTTTCAATTTCGTAAAGAAGTTTCTGTTCTCAACCAGGCAAAGCAAAATAGTAACCTGGAGACTGGTGGTTACGGGGAAGTGTATGCTATGATCGGAGGCGGCGCCAGAACATAGCCTGCCTTGCCACAATCATCTCTTGCCCCCCCATAACCTATCCAGTCCAAGTGCAAATGCAAGTCACGAGAAGGCAACTCCAAGCAAACAATGGTTGAGTCCAAGTAGAGTCATAAGTCATGAAAATCGGGACTCGGGTAGAGGTTAGGGTTAGGACCTCCCGAGGATCCCAGATAGCACTGACCGTTCCAAAACGTTGTGTCAAAGACAGTACAATATTGGGTTAGAAACTCTGTAATTGCGTCCTGTGTCCCCAGGTGATGACATCTTCATCACTTCTCACTTTTTTGTTAGCCTATGCATCATTCATTTATGTGCCATGAACGCAGGTTACATTTTTGTCATTTTATTGAAAAGCATTTGCAAATACAGTACATGTAACCTATTAAAAAACAAAAAAGAGACAAAATGCAATATTGAGCAGGTATAACAAGTGGTATTAAAATTAAATCCTTGTCATGAGATTTCTTTGTGGAGTAAAAATAAGTGTGAAACTCTTAGAAAAAGTCTAAGTAGAATAGGGTGATTGAAAACAAACGAGCAAAAATATGTGTATATACATTTAGATTTACATGGGTCCAATTTGTCTGAAAAAATATCAATAGCCTACATTTTCAATAACACTAATCCTGAATTGTATTGTTTTTTAGTGACATGTTATTTATAAACCATTATAAACAATTAATGGTATAAAAACAATATATTGTTTAAGTGACAAGAGTTTTGTCAGCCTTCAATAAACCAATGTCAAGCCACAGTCAAACTGTCATGTTGTTTCCTTGTAAAACTTGCCATTTGTAAGAGAACAGGGATTGAATTATTATGGAATTCTTTGTAATGAAAATAATTTAGTGAAATATAGTCTTATCTACAGTTTGATATTTATGCTATTCTGATTGGACCTCGAAGAACGGAGCACAGGGTGTGATATATTAATAACATACAAAAAGGAAGGCATGGTGTGTTGTTGATTTATTTGTTTTACATCAACACCAAACATCACTTCTCGTTTTCAAGTGATTACAGCTATATACATCATTTTTGTACAAATACATTTCATATCTGGCTCAGAATAGTTTAAGACTTGTGGCTGTCTTTTAGGCCATTCATAATGTGTGAAAAGACATGCAGAATACACAAAGACTTCTAAATCTAATGTTGAACAAATCCAGTATTTATGGAAATATAGGCCTATACAGTATTTTCTGGAAATGTAGGCTTATACAGTACTTCATGTGAATCTTGAATTGGTCTCATTATATAGTTTTTTATGTTGTCTTTCATTTCATTGCGATGCAAAAGTCCAGCTTATGCATTATTACTACAAATTATTTATTTATTATTTTATTTTTTTAATGATACTGAGCCCTTTTAATTGCACTGCATAAAAGTTCAATTACTATTACATACTTTAACAACAGAGTACATCATATTAATAGTTTTCCTGTTCTAAATTTGATTAAAAGTCTAAACACAATTTCACAGGTAATTGCCAATGAACTCATAGTCTATCTAATTATCTAATATTGGAGATATTTAATCATCTGGAGATATTTTAGTGGTCCTCCTTCAACATGCCTTCATAACCAGGAATAAAACCCCACTCTTTTTCACAATTGAATTGACATAATGCTGACATGGAATGTTACGGTGTTCTGCAGTCAGTTGTATGACCTTCCAGGAGGTTATAACAGGCTTTATGTCATTCTTATGAAGTGTCATGAAAGTATTATGGCAATACATTTAAACTTGTTCTCACAACAGTAACTGACACAAAACTCTAACTGCTTATAGTAATAGACCTCAAACTGTGCGATTGAATGCTTGCCACAATTCAACTATTTGCTCATAATCCACCACTAAAAGAGCAAAAGGAACTTAAAAGAAAAGCTTTACTATGACTTACTATGGCACTTAAACCTTTGGTTACTTTAGTATTGATGTCAGACTAAAAAAAGATTAAGATTTGTCAACAACAATAACAGTTACATTGTCTAACAAACAAACAACGATGCTCTATCGTACAGTACTAATAACAAAAAACAAAGGGGGGGAAAAATAAGAAAAAAATGGCTAAAATACTGGTAACTGGTTAATTAGCGGATTCCTAATACTGTTAAAGTTCACTTTAATCGTTACAATAATAAATTGAGGTTTGTTTTGTATACTATAGATTTTAAAAGGCAGGTGATGAGTCCCCGGTGATTGAAATGATTTACTGAACACTTCATATAGGAAAATCTGTCAAAAGCTGCATATCAATATTACTCAAGCACCTCAAAATACCAAACTTTTCACAAATAACAGTCATGTCTACATTGATAAAGAAAATTGTGAATGTGACACTTGAGGCAACATAAGAGTTCCTCTCTCCGAAAAAAAACGTGATTAAGAATGATTATAGTGATAATAAAAAAACAAATGCAAGAAAACAATGGTGCAGCGAATGAGCATACAGTATGCCAGCAAATGAGGAGCATTCATTAGCTGAGCCATGGGTAGAGGGGGTGGGGTCCTTGTTGAGTCTCTGGAAGCACATTCGCTTGTCCAACTCCTAGTGGCGGGATTCTCTGGTAGCTCATTCGCTGTCTAGTTCCTTGTGGGGTGACGGGGGGCTGTCCCGCGTGGGCAGGAGATCATAGTGACAGGGGATGTGGCTGTTTTTTGGTAGGTCGTACGGGTCCTGGCCAAAGGGGCCGTGACCGTTGCTGTTCCCAGGTGAGTGGATGGCGTTGACAGTGGGTTCTTGAAATGCAAGCATTTTCAGATACTGTTAGCAACATAGCAATGACACAATTTTTTTCAAACTTTGGGAATATTAATTTAATTTGAATTTGTCTAACAGTATCACCCCCTCCTACCATTTTTTTTTTTACCAGACAGGACCTTCAATGGTCATAATGGATAGGTATAGGTATAGGCTAAAAATAAGAGAAACAAAAATCCTACTGTTCCTCACCGACTTCGTAGACGTTCTTATTTGTGGGACTGGTGTTGTTGATTTCAGCATAGGGCGAGTCTCGCCGTGCGGGTGACTTCATCTCAACGTAGCCGCACTCTACTTTGGGCATCAGGAGGGGTGGGTCCTTGATGGTGGCGTAGGGATTCTCTGAGCTGTTGAGGGAGCAGGAGCTGGCGTGATAGGGCGTTCCCTTCACCAGGTCTGAGTGACAGAGAAAAAGTCAGATACGAAATTCAAACTGACCAACCTGTGTTTTATTATATACAGTATATGATATACAGTAATAAGAGCCTACCTCTCAGGGATTTCCCCATGTATCGTCGGTCCACTCCGTAAGCTCCTGGTACAATAAAGAATGATATGAAAAATATATAAGTACATTATAATGATACGTACAGCATTAAAACCACTCACTTTAAAATACGTGTGAACTATGTTTGTGTGTGTGTGTGTATAGTGTCCTGGTGTGTGTGATCTCACCCAGCTCGTTAAAGCAGCCCCCCTGTTTCCAGTCGGCAGGCAGGGTTCCAGTGTGGTCCGCTATGGGAAGCCTCTTCCTCTGGTCCACGTTCTTCAGGTTCACAAACAACTGGTTGTTCTTAGCCTTAAGTACATCCCAGAACACCATGGTTATGGTAATGATCCAGGCTTTTAACACTTTATATGGAATTACTGATAATTATTGTTAGCTGTATGCTTTTGTTGTGGAAAAATGCTATTAGACAAAGTACAGCACCTTCATATATACAGTACCATAAGTATCAGTATGCAAGTTTCAAGATTTTTTATAATCACGTGCTGTGCAGTTTTTTATATGAAGTACAGTGAAATGCCTGTTTTACTTGCTCTTTCTCAACAATGCAGTAATACTGTATCTTATGTAGTCCTTTCCTGTAGTCAATGACCAAAAGTCATCTCTTTGGCCTCATGGGTGAAATGTTATTAATCTTTTTCATAATTAATAAATATACCTATTTTTTTAAACAAAGAAAATACAGTGTTTCTATGTCAAACAGTTTTGTTATATTTCAGTCTTCTGTGATGTATATAAAGTGTAATATTGGGATGCAAACTCAAAATTGATGATATATTTCAACTCTCTATCTGACACGGTACAGGTGTTTTCCTGTTTGCCCATAACCATGTGTGTGAAGTATATACTTTTGTTTCATAGTAGATTTGTTGAAGGTACCAAGACTGTGGCCCTGATTCAGCCCACAGCAGCAAAAGGTTTTAAAGTTGGAAAAACAACTATCATCTCTATGATTCCATCAAATAACATCGAAAATCGATTATTTTTTACCTAGCGCTTTTCACACCTCATGAGAATGTAGTTCAATAGGGAGGGTTTGTAAATGGTATACTAAGGGAATTGGAAAACTCAGTACACAGTTAAATGGCAAATTTACCATGAAGCTAAGCTCTTTATCACAAGTCCATTAAAAAGGGGTCTTACCTTTCCGTAGGGTAGGTTGTTGACATGTGGGGGACTAGAGCACTGGGTCAGAGTGTGGTAACTGGGGTTAGAGAAGTAGTTGCTGTTGGGATGTCTGTTGGGATGTCTGGGTGTCTGACTCGTTTGTGGGTGCGCTGCATCTGAAAGACAGAGATAGACTGCTTATTCATTTCTGTTGCAACTGCAGTAGGAATTTTAAAAAAAAAAGAGGCTATTTTAAATATATTTCCTGAACTGAGCAGGGACAAAAAAATATTTTCACTGTACTGTCATAGTGATATATCTTGACCACAGGATAAAAGTATATGCAACTGAACTGAAAATATAGATAAAAGATGAGGCTATAGTACCGCCAAATCACTAGGGCAATGGTGCCTATGCTTACCGGCGACGGCGTAGTCGGCGGCGACGCGGATGGTGGGTGTGTAGGTGACAGCAGGCATAGTGGTCTCCTTGCCCTTCTGCTTCTTCCTGTACACAATGAAAAGGAGGAGAAGGAACAGCACCAACAACACCAGGATGATGATGCCCGCAATGACGCCGATCTGGTAGGAGTCCACAGGCACTGCAGCGCTAGTCAGGCTGTTGGAGTTTCCCACGATCACCACCCCAGCTATGGAAGAAGGATTAAGTTAGGTCTAGGACATATTCAATTCAACTAACTCAACTTTATTCATCCCCTCAGAAGCTATTGTTAGAGTGCAGGTGCCCTAATGCTACTTATCTTACTCTTACAGATTTGCAAGGGGACACTAACAAGGGCCTAGTGGTAGGGGCTAAGGATCAGTTTGGTATTGGGCCAGTATATTGATATTGTTCTTTGAGCAGCAATTACGAGTCTGAGTCTGATCCCAAAGGTGCCAGGTTTGAATCACGCCTCGGGACCTTGCACCACCAAATAAACGCCACATTGGTGTCAGCAGTAGGATTCAAAACCATCTTATCAGGGCCAGGTTTGTTCTAATATGTAACGGTCTTCACCTTGGTCACACCTCACCCCCTTCCAGCCGGGGTTGCAGTAGCAAGTACCCGTCATGTGGTCACAGGTGGAGTTGTTCAGACAGTCGCAAACCTGACGACAGCCGTAACCATAGGAACCAGGGGGGCATTCTGGGAGCAAGCAAGGTAATCGACAAGCATATTACAATCAACGTTACTCATTTATTCTTTAACCATGCATTACTGATGTACAACACTGTACAAGAGAACTTGTCATGCTTCTCTGAGTTGGAGTCAACATCACTAAAATGCCAGTTCATTTAGGAGAATAATTTTAACATTAAGAGACAACTATTTACATTATGAGTATATTTCAATAGCATGATTTTGACCCCAGCTCTCATTCCTATCATGTGTATCCTGTGTTCTGTAGTTATTCTGATGACACATGAACTCACTTTGCTCACAGTGGCGTCCCATGAAGCCGGTCCGGCAGGTACAATGGCCAGAGATGTGGTCACAGTCGGCTCCGTTCTTACATTGGCAGGTCTGGGAACAGTCCTTACCATAGAAGCCCAATGGACAGCCTGCAATGGATTCATATACTATCAGTCTTAGGTCAGCATTTGATTGAAGTGTGGTCACATACAGCCTGTTATGAAATATATTTTTTACACAGGATCTAAATACAAAGTTTTATGACAGTGTGTCATGATGAGGTGGGCAGTGCTAGATGGGGTGTGTACTTGTGTGTGTGTGTGACTCACGTTGTGTACAGTAGAGGCCCGTCCAGCCCGGGGTACACTTGCACTCCCCGTCATAGGCACTGCAGTAGGCCCCGTTGTGACAGTTACATGTGTGGATACAGTTGGGCCCCCACTGACCAGGGGGACAAGCTGAAAGACAAGGACAACAACCACAGTATGAGCCTGGGGACAATGTTACAGTACACTAAAATATGTTTACAGAACACACTATACAGAGTGGGGATTGAAAGCAGCAAGACTTCTGGTTTTACTTCCTCTTTATTCAGTAACTAATCTATAATTGGGAAAACCAGGGGGTGTGAACTGTCTTGCTAACCAATGACAATATTTGAGCCACTGAGCAACGAAGAACCAGGACGAATAGAAAACCAGCGGACCCTAGGCATTAAAAAGACATCTCCTGAACCAAAAAGACATCTCCTGAACTTGTGCTCATAGGGTAAGGACTAGGAATGAACCACAGAAGTATTTATATGGGCTGAAAATCCATGTATCATGAACCAACACCAGAGGGAGCCATAGTACATCAATCCCCAGACTGTTAGCCACACTACTACACCCAATAGTGCCCTATTACAAACAGAAAATGTTCTCCCTCAGAATGTCTTCCCAGGAATTCGTCCTGGAAAGCCCATGATGTAACATTATGCTGGGCGAAAGTTATCGGGCTACACGAGAGGTCGGCGTCAATACTACTCGACACTCAGAATGTGAAGCATGTCGCCACACATCTGTGATGATGAGGCAGCCCATGCAGGGTATCCCAGGGTCCTTTAAGATTGTGATGAGTTAGGGGGTCATGCAGAGATCAATAGGGGTCATGAGAGTTCAAAAGGGGTCACAGAGGTCTCCTCACTTGGCAGTAACGTGAGCCAGGCCGAGGGGCTAGCAAATGTCAGCACCTTAGATAATAGTGTCAGAGACCGGTAAATCTAATGTGGAGAGTGTCTCGCTCAAAACACGTTCAGAGTCAAGGGTCGCAGTAAGTAGCACCTGTGGTCTGTCTTAATGGGCATTAATGGAGCTAAGAAGACTCGTGAAGCTGACGAGGGGCTTGCCAAGTAGATTAGCAGAGACGGTAAATGTGCACAAAATGGAAGTGTTAAAAGTGTTTTTGGTGTAATTAATCTAATGGTTTTGTAATTGGAGTTGTTTTGCTAAATGTAATCATTTTCTGTTATAGAAGATTATGACTTTCAGGACTTCTGACATGACTTGGTAGAATAAAGCAGGGAAATACTGGATTATGATATGTTCTTTAGCATGGAATGTTATCCAGATTCTAAGGATAGGATATACAATATGTTCAACATATTCTGACATATTCTACCAGTGCTAAGAAACAAACCTAATCCACAAAAGAAACAAGTTAATGTCAGTTCCATATTAAATCTAAGAAAACAATAGGATATCTCTCCATCTCTCCAAAATTGAATTTCAACTAATTTGCTGAATTGACCTAACTAAATAAGATGAACTCTACCACTCTGGGGATGCAGATAGACAGGGCCAAGCCAAGCCAAGCCGAGCCAAGCCGAGCCAAGCCGAGCCGAGCCAAGCCGAGCCGAGCCGAGCCAAGCCGAGCCAAGCCGAGCCGAGCCAAGCCGAGCCAAGCCAAGCCGAGCCAAGCTGTAACGAGCTGAGGTGGATGGTTACACATCCTGTATAGTTTCTTCAACAGCTTAAAGGACATTATGAGGAAACGTGAACCAGCATAGGTTGGTTCAGAATGGCACAATAGTGTGAAAAGTCATTTGAGAGTTCTCACGTTGTGAACAGTCGCTTCCAATCCAGCCGGGGTAACACTGGCACGAGCCGTCGATGGGGTTACAGGTTCCGTTGTTGGTACAGGTGCACCCCCACGCACAGTTCTTCCCAAACCTACCACTGGGGCACACTGGGGGAGGAGGGCAAGAGAGAGTGAGACACAACCTTTAAAACAACAAGTGAGCCAACAACCCTTACTGGACAAAGAAGAGTCAATGGTATTTTTCATAGCGGAGAGTTACGCCATATAACATTCATGAATAACTCTTGTGGCAATGTTTTCATATCACTATAATACACATGAATTATCCCAGTCTATCAGGTAAGTAGCCTTATGAAGGAAATAATTAATAAAAAAAATAATTTATGGAAATTACTTGGATAAAGCACTCGGTCACAGTATAGCATGTACTGAAAAAGGTGTCATACAAGGTTATGTTTGAGTGTCATACCGGGTAACACTCACCTTCGTTACAGAGGGCTCCCTTGAACCCTGGGAGGCAGTCACACTGGCCAGAGACATGGTGGCAAGGTCCAATGCTGTGGACACACTGGGGACAGGCCTGGCTGCAGCGGTGGCCATAGTAGCCTGGTGAACAGACTGGAAGGACAGGTGAAAATAAGGAGTCAGACTTAAGAGTGAGACACATACTGACTTGAGATATTCACATTCTTAATGTAACTGTAGTATGAATCACGCATTGATGTCAATGGAAGGATTTAGGACATTTCTAGTACAAAATGGTTGCTGCATATCACCAAGCTGGGTGCCAGGTGGACAGGGTGAGTTACCCCTCTATCGGGTTGCAAAATTCCAGTAACTTCACAAGATTCCCAGGTTTTCCAGAAATCCCGGTTGGAAGATTACCATAATATGGTAAAAATAAGCAGGAACTCCAGGAATCCACCAACCGGCATTTCTGGAAAACCTGGACATTTTGGGAACATATTTATAAGTGCTATATTTACACTGAGTGTACAAAACATTAGGAACACCTTCTTAATATTGAGTTGCACCTCCTTTTGCCCTCAGAACAGCCTCAATTTGCCGGGGCATGGACTCTACAAGGTGTGGAAAGCATTCTACAGGGATGCTGGCCCATGCTGACTCCAATGCTTCCCACAGTTGTGTCAAGTTGGCTGAATGTCCTTTGGGTGGTGGACCATTCTTAATACACATGGGAAACTGTTGTGCATGAATAACCAAGCAGCGCTGCAGTTCTTGACACACTCAAACTGGTGTGCATGGCACCTATTACCATACCCTGTTCAAAGGCACTTATATCTTTTGTCTTGCCCATTCACCCTCTGAATGGCACACACACACAATCCATGTCTCAATTGTCTCAAGCCTTAAAAATCCTTCTTTAACCTGTCTTCTCCCCTTCACCTACACTGATTGAAGTGGATTTAACAAGTGACATCAATAAGGGATCATAGCTTTCACCTTGATTCAACTGGTCAGTTTATGTAATGGAAAGAGCAATGTTTTCCTAATGTTTTGTACACTCAGTGTATATACAGTACCAGTCAAAAGTTTGGACACACCTACTCATTGAAGGGATTTTCTTATTTTTTTTTACTATTTTCTACATTGTAGAATAATACCAACCAATAATCACACCAACTTTACATACTTCATACTTCGCGATGGGAACCAAACATGCAGAGATCAGACGTTTACTTCCTCTGCGTCTCACATAGACATGGCAGTTGGAACCAAACATCTCAAATTTGGACTCATCAGACCAACGGACAGATTTCCACCGGTTTCGTGTTTCTTGGCCCAAGCAAGTCTCTTCTTCTTAATTGTGTCCTTTAGTAGTGGTTTCTTTGCAGCAATTCGACCATGAAGGCCTGATTCACGCAGTCACGCAGTGTATGTTACTTGAACTCTGTGATGCATTTATTTGCCTGCAATCTGAGTTGCAGTTAACTCTAATGAACTTATCTTCTGCAGCAGAGGTAACTCTAGGTCTTCCTTTCCTATGGCGGTCCTCATGAGAGACAGTTAACTCTAATGAACTTATCCTCTGCAGCAGAGGTAACTCTGGGTCTTCCTTTCCTGTGGCGGTCCTCATGAGAGACAGTTAACTCTAATGAACTTATCCTCTGCAGCAGAGGTAACTCTGGGTCTTCCTTTCCTGTGGCGGTCCTCATGAGAGACAGTTAACTCTAATGAACTTATCTTCTGCAGCAGAGGTAACTCTGGGTCTTCCTTTCCTGTGGCGGTCCTCATGAGAGACAGTTAACTCTAATGAACTTATCTTCTGCAGCAGAGGTAACTCTGGGTCTTCCTTTCCTGTGGCGGTCCTCATGAGAGACAGTTAACTCTAATGAACTTATCTTCTGCAGCAGAGGTAACTCTGGGTCTTCCTTTCCTGTGGCGGTCCTCATGAGAGACAGTTAACTCTAATGAACTTATCTTCTGCAGCAGAGGTAACTCTGGGTCTTCCTTTCCTGTGGCGGTCCTCATGAGAGACAGTTAACTCTAATGAACTTATCCTCTGCAGCAGAGGTAACTCTGGGTCTTCCTTTCCTGTGGCGGTCCTCATGAGAGACAGGTAACTCTAATGAACTTATCTTCTGCAGCAGAGGTAACTCAGGGTCTTCCTTTCCTCTGGCGTTTTTTTTGCAACTGTACTTGAAACTTTCAAAGTTCTTGAAATTTTCCAGATTGACTGACCTTCATGTCTTAAAGTAATGATGGACTGTCGTTTCCTTTGCTTATTTGAGCTGTTCTTGTCATAATGCGGATTTGGTCTTTTACCAAATCTTCTGTATACCACCCTGTACTCCACAAATGAACTTTTAACAAGACACACCTGTTAATTGGAATGCATTTCAGGTGACTACCTCATGAAGCTGGTTGCAAAGTTGTCATCAAGGCAAAGGGTAGCTACTTTGAAGAATCTAAAATATATTTGGATTTGTTTAAAACTTTTTTGGTTACTACATGATTCCATATCTGTTATTTCATAGTTTTGGTGTCTTCACTATTATTCTACAATGTAGAAAATAGTATAAATAAAGAAAAATCCTGGAATGAGTAGATGTCTCCAAACTTCTGACTGGTACTACATGTTTATAATAATACATTTGGCTTATATTTGTCCTATTTCAGACTTGTACAAGTGTGTAATATAGCCATGTGTGAATAGTTTTTTGCATATACCAACTCCCCCTTAGACACCTTCTGAGAGTGGGGTCAGGGTCAAACTTGTCCTTTGATAAGTTGTGAAACGTTCTATATAAATCCAACACAATCAGATACAATATGAGCCATTAACACAATAATTGGTCAGATATGAAATACTCACTGCGCTGGCAGGTGGTTCCCCGAAACCCAGGCGCACACTCACAGGTGCCCTCGTCAGGAGAACAGGAGGCCCCGTTCTTACAGTTGCAAGGGAGGGAACAGTTTGGCCCCCAGCGGCCCTCGGCACACACACTGTCACAGTGGATACCTGGAAACACACACACTGTCACAGTGGATACCTGGGAACACACTTTCACAGTGGATACCTGGGAACACACTTTCACAGTGGATACCTGGGAACACACTTTCACAGTGGATACCTCGGAACACACCATCACAGTGGATACCTGGGAACACAAACAACGTAGGGCTCACGCAAACAAGTCCACACAGGTCTGTCTCCCATTGACGTCAAGGCAATGCATCGCAGTGCTAGAGGCGTCACTACAGACCCGGGTTTGATTCCAGGCTATGTCGCAGCAGGGAGACCCATGAGGAGATCCATGAGGTGGCGGGGAGACCCATGAGGCGGTGCACAATTGGCCCAGTGTTGTCAAAGGTTAGGGGAGGGTTTGGCCGGCCAGGAGGTCTTGTCCCGCCACGCTCTAGCGACTCCTTGTGGCGGCCCGGGCGCATGCACACTGACTTCGGTCACCAGTGTTTCCGGGGAACAGTGTTTCCTCTGACACATTGGTGCGGCTGGCTTCCGGGTTAAGAAGCAGTGCGGCTTGGTAGGGTCATGTTTCAGAGGACACATGGCTCTTGACCTTTACCTCTCCCGAGTCAATATGGGAGTTGCAGTGACGAGACAAGATTGTAACTACCAATTGGATATTACGAAATTATAAATAATACAAAAGAATGATTTGCTGTATTTGTGGGAAAGTCCAAGTTGCCTGTGTTTATCTCAACTCTGAATCAGAGGTTATATATAAAGCCTTCATTTACTATAAGAATTTGAGTCTGACTTAGGTGTTGTTAAGAAATTGTAAGGCCATCAAAAAACATACGGAAGGAGGCTGTTCAACTCCTGGTCTAAGTACGGGTGGCTGGTAGTAGGGACGGGTGTGACAGCTAGGAGGGGCCTCACTATCTTCCTGGTGGGTGTGAGCTGGAGAGGGGGTGTTGGGATGGGATGGTCAGCTGTATGGGGAGGGAAATGGGTACTTAAGGTCTTCCACAACCTTTTTTGTGCCTGTGACCCACCACATAAGCAAAGCTCATGTTTCTAGCATTAACCCAGTCTTTAACTGCAAGTGGGACTTGCCCCATTGTTGATGAGTCACTGGTCTCTTATCTTACTGTTTATTTCTATCCAGTTGCATAGCAAATTTACCCCTACCTATATGTGCATATCTATATCAATGACCTTGTAACTGAACATCGACTCGGTACTGGTACCCCGTGTATATAGCCAAGTTATCGTTACTAACTTTGTATTTATTCCTTGTCTGATTTTTTTCTTCATGAAATGAAAAATGTTTTTTTCTGCATTGTAAGTATGTTTTGGATATTCAATAATAAAAAAATAAAAAGGGTCGTAAGTTACTCTACATCTGTTGTTAACAACGCATTTGACAAATAAAATGTGATTTGAGTTGACAATGGTAGCATCACTATAGGTACCATCACTATAGGTACCATCACTATAGGTAGCATCACTATAGGTAGCATCACTATAGGCAGCATCACTATAGGTAGCATCACTATAGGTAGCATCAATATAGGTAGCATCACTATAGGTAGCATCACTATAGGTAGCATCACTATAGGCAGCATCACTATAGGTACCATCACTATAGGTAGCATCACTATAGGTAGCATCACTATAGGTAGCATCACTATAGGTAGCATCACTATAGGTAGCATCACTATAGGTAGCATCACTATCAGTTGGACAACACAGAGCATACAAGGGTGAGGGTTAACTAACTCTACACTATAGCCCAAGGGTCTATTCATTCACACAATCACACCGTAGCGAAACATTTTGCAATAGAAAACAAAAACAATTTCAGTCCCTTTTCTTCCATTAAGCGCCTAATGAATACGACCCAGCTGAAGAAGGCTTGGTATTGTAAATCTGCTAATTACAGGGATTGATTTCCAGATTGCTGCAGGGTTTAATACCAGACGGCAGCCTCTTAAAGGAAAACTCCACCCAATAACTATCTTTTGGCATTTGTTTCATTAGTCCATTGTTGGCATAGTCCCAAATTGTTTTGCTTCTCAGCAATCAAGTTTTCAAGACGTATAACTTTCAAAATACAGAAATCATCCCTGTATATAAAATGCATCATACGGGGATGGTTTCTGTCAATACCATCTTACTGGCAAAGCTCCACACACAAACACAACACTACTAGGGTCTCCAATGCAGCATCTTTCCATTTGTGATGTATTACATTTACCAAATGTGGCTATTTGATTGGACTAGGGCCCTCAGTCTTTCCCAACCAAGTGCCCTGACAAGGAAATCATCTGGGCATTAGTTGTAGGCTATAATAAGGCCCAGTCTTGGTAACGTCTCGTTGTTCTTTAGTAAACAGAGGTAGCACACCTGAAGTAACGTTAAATCATAGGCTTAGCAAAAACTGAAGTAGAAAGGTTGAAGGGACTCCCACACACTGTGCACTCTACTTGCAAATAGAAATTCAAGTGTAATGTTTTGGTCACATACATGTAGTAGACCTCAGTCGTTCTCAATTTCGCGAACAACATCTACAAGTGAATTGCTCTAATGGTTTATTAACATTAAGCCTGTCAAGAAAACATGACATCTTTGTACCCTATCAAACTTCAAACTCTTTTGATGGTCTACATTACTTTCTATTTTGGATGGTGACACAGAAGCAGCCCTGTGCCAAATGAGTAATATGATTCAATTTGCCAGCAATTTGTCCGCAAGTCGTTTTAACCTGCATTACAATGCTTCTCACATTTTCTGTCTCTATCGAGCAAGCCATTTTAAAGCAGAAAAAAAACACACCAAGATTTTTATCTCTAGGACTTAGCAGGAATGACACTAAGTTAACTTTTTCCTCCTGAGAACATGAAATAGAAAGGTGAGACAAACGATACGGCCCTTTGTTATTGTCCAAGGGGATTGGTTTCAGACTATGACAATATGGGCCCTACAAGAGCAGCACACAAGACTGTCTGGGCACTGTGCCCCTTGGTGGATAAAGAGAATGCTTCAATGGGGAGATTGGACACTATAGAGTTTCCCAATTACATTGTCTTCCCCCCTGAATCACTTCAACAAAGGCATGGGCAAAGCATGTTGAGCGTGTTTATGAAAAAAGAGACAGTTCTCAAACTTTTAAGTGTAAACGCATGTAATATGAGAGAGATATTAACTTGGAGTTGGCAGGACAAGCTGTGACAAAAAACTTGTTTTCTTCTGTTGGAAATTGAACCGTATCTGAGAACCTTGGGAGTTCTCCCCCTCCTTCCTCTTCCCTGACTCACTCTGTTTTTTCTCACTCCCTCTGCCACCTCTCTCTTCCTCTCTCCGTCTTTTTGCCACCTCTCTCTTCGTCTCCCTCACATCTCTCTCTCTCTTCACTCTTTTCCTCTTACCCTTCCCTCTCTGTGTCAAAGGCTTTCTCCCCCTCTATGTTTCCCTTACCCCTCTTTTCTCATCTCCCTCTGTTTTCTCCCTCTTTCTCTCTCTAACTTTCTCCCCCTTACTTTCTCTCTCCCTCCCTCCCCGCCTCTCTTTCTCCCTTTTCTCTCTCTATCTCTTTCTCTCTGGGTTGTTTTGATGCTCTCCCCTTTTCCTCCATCCCACCCCTCACTTTCTCTCCCTCTCTCTCTGGGATGTTTTGATGCTCAGGGGGTGATAGGCAACAGTGTGATGGAGTGCGGTGCCCAGGCTGGGGACAAAGGGCTCATTGAGGGGCTGTGTGCGCGTTGCTAGGCGATGGCGGAATGCTGGCGATAAATGTCCGGCTAAGTAGCTTGGAAGAAATGCGGCAGTTTTTAAAGGTCTGACATCAGTATGCTGTGTAGGTATGGACCTAAGCAAAACACGGGAGAAGAGAGGGAAAGAGAGGAGACTTACTGGTGACACAGTTTTTGGGCCATGCTTACAGGTCAAATCATCCAGAGGCAGGTGGTATAGTCGTACATCTACTTTTAACAGTGGTTTAAATTTGAGGCAAAGTCAATAAATATTCCAAGTAATTTTGGATTTGGATTGGATGGATGGGTGGGTGGATGGATGGGTGGATAGGATGAATGGACGGATAGATAATCTTTTAAGCTAGAGGGTTCTACAGGTTAAGGCTCCAGACTCACCTGTCCATCCAGCCAGGCAGCGACAGTACCCCGTGGAGGGGTGGCACCCGTCGGCATGGCTACAGTCACAGCGCTCCCTACAGTCCATGCCATAGGTGCCATCCTGGAGAAAACCCAAAAGATGCCGTTTAGACTGATGTTTATTTTTTAATTGTAACTTTTTTTTACCCCTTTTTCTCCCCAATTTCATGGTATTCAATTGGTAGTTACAGTCTTGTCCCATCGCTGCAACTCCCGAACAGGCTAGGGAGAGGCGAAGGTTGAGAGCCGTGCGTCCTCCGCACTGCTTCTTGACACAATTCCAGCTTAACCCGGAAGCCAGCCGCACCAATGTGTCGGAGGAAACACCGCACACCTGGCGATCGTGTCAGCGTGCACTGCGCCCAGCCCGCCACAGGAGTTGCTAGAGCGCGATGGTACAAGAACATCCCTACCGGCCAAACCCTCCCCTAATCCGGACGATGTTGGGCCAATTGTGCGCCTCCCCATGGGTCTCCCGGTTGCGGCCGGCTGCGACCGAGCCTGGACTCGAACCAGGACCTCTAGTGGCACAGCCTTAGACCACTGAACCATTCGGGAGGCCATCGACTGATGTTTTGACAGATTCTGCATAGTCAACACACAGTATATTTGGTAAACGTTGTGCATGTACATTAGGCAGCCTTTCCCAGTCCTAGTCCCAGTCTCAGTCTGGTCCTTCAGGTGCTTTGTCTACGCAAGTTTTTGTTTTGCAGCCTGATGTCTTTTCATTCATTTCAATCAACACTATCGGCATATCTATTTATTATGGCTATTACGTTAGCGACTAAAACATTAGCTATTAAAATAAGATCCAACAATAATATCAAGGGCCTAGAAATCCAGGGCTTAAAAACAAAGGTGTCATTGTACGCTGATGATTCATATTTTCTTTTAAATCTACAATGTGGATCCCTCAACAGCCTCATAGAGGATCTAGATACTTTTTCTAACCTCTCTGGATTACGACCAAATTCTGATAAGTGCACTATATTATTTACAAAAAATACAACAAAATACAACTTCTACATTACCGTGTTGTTCTTCACGTTGAAGTGGGCATACTTGGTATGTAATTGTAGTGAGATCATTTCATTCTTTTGAGATGATAGAAAGTTAATAGAAAGTTGGCAAAAATAGATATGATCTTGCTACCATGAAAAGGAAAATACCTGTCTATTTGTGGCAAAATTACTCTGATGAACTCTTTAGTCATATCCCAGTTTCTCTATTTGCATAAGGCCTTTCCTACACCCAGAGACTTGTTTTTTAAATTATACGAGCAAAGAATATTACATTTTATTTGAAATGGCAAGCCAGACAAAATTAAACAGGCCTATTTATATAATGAATATGAATTCTGGGGCAGAAATGATTCAATATTAAAGCATTAGACCTCACACTAAAGGCTTCAGTCATACAAAAGTTATACTTAAATTCAAACTGGTTCTCTAGCAGATTAGTAAGAATGTTTCACCCCTTGTTCAAGAATGACCTTTCCCCCTTTATTCAGATTACAACCTTAAACTTTCAGTTATTTGAAAATGAAATGATCTCTAAAATATCACTAATTTTAAACCAGAGAATTTGGTTGCAATTTCAGTTTAATCCACCAGAAAAGACCGAACAAATATTATGGTTAAACTCAAATATACTAATTGATTAAAAATATATATTTTTGGACAAATGTTTAAAAAAGGTATTATCTTTGTAAATGATATCATAAATAGGACAGGTTATGTCACACATGGAGGAAATAAAAAGATATTGAAATGTCTGCTCTCCTCAAAAATACCAACTATTCTGAGCATTACCGCAATAATGGAAGAGGCAAGTGGAAAGGGGAGAAAGTAAGGAACTTGTCTGCATTAAAGACCAAAATTGGCTAAAGAAAATTGTGATAAATAAAAAAGTATGCCAGTTTCAATTAAGGACCAAAAAACTTAGATTGTAAAATTGTTGGGAAGAGATTTTCGATAATTCCATGGCACATGGTTTATGAACTGATACACAAAACAACGCTGGATTCAAAAGTTTGAGTTTTTCAATTAAATGTATAATACAATAATTCTTGCAACCAATGTTATGTATTATTTGACCCCTTTTTCATGGTATCCAATCTGTAGTTACAGTCCTGTCCCATCGTTGTAACTCCCGTACGGACTCGGGAGAGGCGAAGGTCGAGAACCGTGCGTACTCCGAAACACAACCCAGCCAAGCCGCACTGCTTCTGGACACAACAACCACTTAACCCGGAAGCCAGCCGGAGTCGCTGGCGCGCAATGGGACAGAAACATCCCTGCCAGCCAAACCCTCCCCTAACCCGGACAATGCTGGGCCAATTGTGTGCCACTGTCATGGCTGGCTGCGACAGAGCCGTAGACCACTGTGCTACTCGGGAGGCCCAACCAATAGAATGTTATATACAGTTCAAGTCAAAAGTTTGGACACACTCATTCAGGTGTTTTTCTTTATTGCGCTTGATGTTCTTTTGCGACTGCACTTGAAGAAACTTTCAAAGTTCTTGAAATGTTCCAGGTTTACTGACCTTCATGTCTTAAAGTAATGATGGACTATCATTTCTCTTTGCTTATTTGAGCTGTTCAAGGCGCATCTGTTCATTTAAATGCATTCCAGGTGACTACCTCATGAAGCTGGTTGAGAGAATGCCAAGAGTGTGCAGAGCTGTCATCAAGGCAAAGGGTGGATACTTTGAAGAATCTAAAATCTAAAATATATTTGGATTTCTTTTAACACTTTTTTTGGTTACTACATGATTCCATATGTGTTATTTCATAGTTTTGATGTCTTCACTATTATTCTACAATGTAGAAAATAGTAAAAATAAAGAAAAATGAGTAGGGTCTGTCCAAACTTTTGACTTGTACTGTATATATAATATATATATATTTACGAAAAAATATAGGGGATTGGAAATGATGCAGAAAAGAAATGGTGTTGAAATCCGTTTAAGCAAAAACTAGCTCACCCAGGACTACTCCTATGATTTGGTAAGCTTATTTCATGTGTGTTCAATAAAGACTGTTTTCATCCTCACAGGATTAAACCAGTGTCCTGGAAAACTCCTGAAACTATGGACCTCGGAAGGCAAAACTGCCGATATGAATTATACTGTATGGTATTTCACACTGAGTACTGAGTACTTGTGATGCGTTCTATTAAGGGACACTAACATTAAACATCTGAGTGAAATATTTGTTATGTTTGATTCATTCCACATTTCACTGTATCTGATTTCAATCTTAATTTGACCTCCTCCATCATCACCACCTTGTTTGAAACTACCATTAAACTGGTATATGGCTTTGTATGCAGATATAAGAACAAATCCTCTAGATTTGGAGCTTCTCGACGCCAAGCTATTGGGAAAAGAGTCTTAATCCACCAACTCCTGACTTCCTGAATGGCAAGTAGCTCTTGGAAGAGGGTGGATTTGCTAAATCATTACGGAAAGCTGTGGATCAAAGGACTAGCGCTTAGCATAGCATGTGACTGCTCAAGACTCCACCGCAAGTGCTAGAGCTGCAGTTTCTTCAAGGGAGCAATTGGCCACGAAACACACTTTCACAAGTTTCACATTTGCGAGTTTCCAATGCAAATTGGCTGTAAGAATGCTGCTCAAGTTCTATGGAGGTCAGAGTCAGTGTGATGCAGTTGTTCATTTGTAAATCGGGAGTTGTCGGAAACAAAAAGTTAGCGCAAGAGGGGAGTGACCTGGGGAGTTCTGAGGTACTGGGGAAAAAATTCACCTTTATAATATTTATTCATGGTATTTGTGTAGTGACATAGAGCAGCACAGTAGAGGCACTTGAAAAAGTTGCACACTTTGGGAACATTTTAAGTAGACTAGGGTCTGGGAAAAATGTGGCCTTTTCTAAACACATTTCATTCAATTCTATGTCATTTTACATGACTGGAGACTTTAGCAGAATCTTTTTTAATACAGCAGAAATGATGGAAATGACAGGCTACTTTGACACTGACAAACTGAGAATCTGAGATCAGTGAAAATGACCTTGTCTTGAATCCATCAATAACCTATCTCTAGGTGTGTGGAGACACATATTGTAGGCTACAATATGAGGAGGGAGTTAAAAATGCCTTCCAGTTTCACTGACTGACCCAATGATGCACAGCTCACTTGCTGGTGATGCTTTGTGGCAAAAGCCCCTCTCTCTGTCTCTCTCTCTCTCTCTTTCTTTAGTAAAACAACATTTGGAAGTTGATCAATCAGCATAATCTTCGCTTTTCAGCAGGAGCCATTTGCTTTCCAACCTGTGTTTTCCCTCGATTATATTTGAAATATTGAGAAAGGGCTGTTTTGTCTGCATTGTGTTTTTTCACCGACAGATTTGCTGCGAGTTCCCGACTGTTGGCAGATTTGCTGCGAGTTCCCGACTGTTGGCAGATTTGCTGCGAGTTCCCGACTGTTGGCAGTCCACAGTTAGGCTATTTAAAAACATAAGCTTTTGATCTGTGGCTACATCATAGTTATTCTCATGGTGTAGTTGGCTATTCTGGCTAACAGATAGCAGTATTTCTATAACTTTGGCAAATGTATTTCAATTTATCAGGGGTGCTGCAGTTCCTTCAGAACCCTTCGTGCTGCTATGCTTCTATAAGTAAATAAAGGATGAAGTGCAACGTTGGAGAGATGAGAGTTGCAGGCTCATGTCTATCAGAAGAGAGAGAGATCATAGAAAGTTAATCTAATTCTAGTTATGTGAGATACTGGTGCACTTCTCACACAGCCACGGCCAAGCGTTGGTCTCAAACTGGGTACAATGTTGCGAAAAACCATAAACCCGGTACGGCCCAACCCGAACTCTTAGAATATTAGGCCCGGGCTGAAAATCTACTTTTTCCCATAACGTTTTTTTTGTGGGGGCAGGAGAATTAACGAAGAGGACACTCAAATGAACTTACATCGCTTTAATTATAATTTTTACGTAGAAAAAAGTAAATGATTTTAAATGCCACGAGAGGTACAGGATCCAAATAGGTACTAGAACAAAACATTCCAAAACGGAGAGGTGCCAGATTCTGTTCCGGCAGGATCAAGCTCAAATTAAGCACTGGTGTGATGTATATCTAACTGTGCATATTGTAGTTCACAGATCCCTATCAAAGCCAGCATTGTACGCAATGTATCTAGAGTGTTCTGTGGTTTGATCTTATCAAAGCTTTCACCACCTTTTTCTCAACTGAAATTAAGTTGAGATAATAATATATATGCCTATTACGTTGTACACATTCATCATAATATTATAGGAAGACAATAAGAGTGTTATAACCTATAATGATGTCATCACTGTGCGACAGGGGCGGGTGGGGGGGACAACATCACTCACCTGGCAGTGGAGGTCACACCTCTCACCCCTCCAGCCGGGGGCACAGGTGCACTGTCCGTTGAGGGCGTTGCAGGCGCCCCCGTTACCACACATACAGGTGAGGTTACACCCCAGCCCCCATGTGCCACTGGGGCAGTTGATGGAGCAGTGCACTCCGTGCCAACCTGGAAAGGGGAGAAGACATTTTGAACATCAACATAGTTTAACAGAGGAGTAGTCAACTTCTCTCAAATTAACTAGTGTCTACAGTTATGTTTGTAAATCTTTAATTGAGAATATTATTTGGTCCCCAAAGAGTCGTACCCAAATGCCACTGCATTAGTAGAATGATCCAGCAGATCCACAAATTACAAATTAAGTTTTGCTTTCATATGTAAGTTAAGATTTCTACTGTATTTCTACTGCAGTTCTACTGTATTTTTACTATATTCTACTGTATTCTACTGCATTTCTACTGCATTTCTACTGCTTTTTTACTTTATTCTACTGTATTTCTACTATATTCTGCTGTATTTCTGTATTTCTTCTGTATTTCTACTGTATTCTATTGTATTTCTACTGTATTCTATTATATTTCTACTGTATTCTATTTTATTTCTACTGTATTTCTACTGTATGTGCTTCTTGAATGGGCTAGCCTTACACACACAGAATTCCCTGGTGTAAGCAGCCTACCTGCTTTACAGGAGCAGGCTCCATCCACTGAAGAGCACTGTGCCCCATTCTTACAGCCACACGTGGCAGAGCAGTTGATCCCGTGGGTCCCTGATGGGCAGGCTGTGGAACAGTCGGACCCCTGCAATGGAAATACTGTTAGCATTCCTGTACTATAGTTTAGTTGATTTTGTGTTATTCATCATACGTGGTAAGTGGGTCGTGTTCAGGGAGGCATACCGTAGAAAACATTTCATAACATTTTCTCCTTATTGAACATGACCCAGGTAACATCACAATGGAATTACGAGGGAATACTGTCTGTTAGACAGTCTGTTAGAATGCTCAAGACTAAGTCAGTCCAATCCTTGGACCTTCTTACAATTCCAAGTATACACCACCTTAATAAAGTCAACTGTTACTTCTTCAGAACACAATGTATAATCAATAATGTTATGAATGATTTAGGCTACTGTAGCATTATTAGACTGGACATGGAGTATATTACCACTCATTAGCCTTCATAACCTTTCACAGAGCCTTCCTAGACCCCTCATAGCGGCTTTACCTTGAAGCCAGGAGCGCAGATGCACTCCCCGGTCACGCTGTGGCAGTCGGCACCATTCTGGCATTGGCACACTTGCTGGCACGACTCGCCGAAGAAGCCTGGTGTACACGTCTCATTACAGTAGGTCCCCGACCAGCCAGGCTGGCACGAGCACTCGCCAGACATCGGGTGGCAGCTGGGCACAAAACAGGGAGACAAAAGAGGACAATGGACTGTCATTGATATCATCGGATAACTCTGTTGTGACATCTTGTCTGGACACCAAGTACGCCAACACTCAAATGTGAATCTAGCTAATAAACGACTAGCATATTAATAATGTATAAGACATTTTTTTATGTTTGTTTTGCCAAATTACTTTAGTGTCTTATTTATTTGGGTTGTGTTTACGCTTGGTAAGGTAATGTATTATCTTGCCTTACAATTGCCCTACAATTCTCTACCATTTCATTTCATTACTTTAATGAGGTGCTTGGCTGACACCTATCTGACTGTTCTGCATGGTTGATCAAATCTCATGTGAAATGAATGATCTCTTGAGTCACAGCCAGGCGGCTTGCCTATAGTTTATCCCCTTAGCTGATAAGGTACAAATCTGTATTTCTGCCCCCGAACAGGCAGTTAACCCACTGTTCCTAGGCCGTCATTGAAAATAAGAATTTGTTCTTAACTGACTTGCCTGGTAAAATAAATAAAATAAAATTATAAGATTATATGTGTTCCAATGTTGATCCTTGGCAAGCACTACTTTGACTGTAAAGATCTAAGGAAAATAGAAGTACCCTATAGAGCACGGGAAAATGTAACAATACTGTATCATTGTAATAACAGAAAACAGTCAATGACCGTTTGACTTTTAACATGAAACCTCTGTATATCAAATCAAATATACACTGTATACTGGGTTGAAACAACTAAACAAACTAAAGAGAGAACATGAAGTGCAAAGTGCCTTAAATGTGTAATATAAGGAAACCAAGGCATAGGAATATGTTCATTACATCTATACCTCTCACTTTACCCCCATGTTCAAATAAAAAAACATATGGAAAAGCTCTGTATGTCATATATGTAAGTGTGTCAATAAAGTTCTCATGAATGAATCAGCTTTTCGGATACAGATTTAAAACCATAGAGCTAGAAAGAGGGCTCTGGATGAATAAAACCCATTTTAACATGGATATTGCCATTGAGGGCTTCCACGATTTTAAAGTAGTCTACTGGATGGGTATTCCTATGGGTTGGGAGGGATCAGCCAATGATCAGAGCATTGTCTTCTTCTTCAAATTGGGTTACCAATGGTTTGATAATGGCTTTAAGCTTTATTGGTGCCATCAAGTGGGTGGCCACAATAAATTAATGACACACAAGACTTGGCTAATATTGGTGAAATCACCACTTTTTCAAACATAAAAGAAGAAGAAAATGTACTACTTTAATATGGAGCTAGCCCTCAATGGCACTGCCCATGCTGTCACAGAAGCCACTATAGCACAGATACAAAGTAAGTCCTCTTTGTACCTCTATGGTTCAACCCATAAAGTAATTGGTTTAAGCATTTCTACTGGTACTGAACAGTAATGACACAGTCTCTAAAACTTTCCAGCTTTGCATATACTGTAGGTAATTGTGTCAATATTTTTTTTTTCTCTCCAAATGAATAAATTCTTCAGAGATCAAGTTCAAACCATACAGTCATTGGTTCAAACATTTATTTTAGTACTTAACACAACACTAATTAAACAGAACATCTCCAGAACTTTCTCCAAATACCCTCACAGGAGGGGGGATTAAACAATGTAACAGCCGGGGCGGGTTTGCTGCATGCACATGTGGCACAATACCGTTGTTGCCGTGGTACCTGTTTGAGTAGCAGCTGCTCCTACCTGACACAGCAGCCCCATTGAGACAGAGCAGAGCAGCTGTCCCCCTCACAACACATGGAGCCTGCCAGCTGTGCCAGTTTGTCTAATACACAGGCAGTGGCACAATGAAGAACTGTCTGACTCCCCTCCGACCCACCCAGCTACCCGCACACACACACACACACACACACACACACACACACACACACACACACACAAACCCAGACACACTTTGAATGACTTCCAACAGTCTTGTTAAACTTTGAATCATTAATGTTACTGTAGTACAATCAATGTACTGTGAGAGGTGTAGGGCTGAATAAAACAATTCAATGATAGATTCTTAATTCGTGTGGCTCAATTGGTGGAGCATGATAATGGTTGTGAGTAGTGTAATTAGTGCAAGGATAATTACATTATCCTCATAGGATGATCACCATTATATATTAGAGCATGATTACAGAATGTCCATTCTAGAATGATCTCAGGGATAATGACATTCTCCTTATAGGATGATCTCCATTATAGATTAGAGCATGATTATAGAATGTCCATTCTAGAATGATCTCAGGGATAATGACATTATCCTTATAGGATGATCTCCATTATGGATTAGAGCATGATTATAGAATGTCCATTCTAGAATGATCTCAGGGATAATGACATTAGCCTTATAGGATGATCTCCATTATAGATTAGAGCATGATTATAGAATGTCCATTCTAGAACGATCTCAGGGATAATGACATTATCCTTATAGGATGATCTCCATTATAGATTAGAGCATGATTATAGAATGTCCATTCTAGAACGATCTCAGGGATAATCACATTATCCTTATAGGATGATCACCATTATAGATTAGAGCATGATTATAGAATGTCCATTCTAGAACGATCTCAGGGATAATGACATTATCCTTATAGGATGATCTCCATTATAGATTAGAGCATGATTATAGAATGTCCATTCTAGAATGATCTCAGGGATAATGACATTATCCTTATAGGATGATCTCCATTATAGATTAGAGCATGATTATAGAATGTCCATTCTAGAACGATCTCAGGGATAATGACATTATCCTTATAGGATGATCTCCATTATAGATTAGAGCATGATTATAGAATGTCCATTCTAGAATGATCTCAGGGATAATGACATTATCCTTATAGGATGATCTCCATTATAGATTAGAGCATGCTTCTAGAATTCAGCAATAAGGCCCAGGGGGGTGTGGTATATGACCAATATGGCTAAGGGCTATTATTTCGAGGGACACAACGCGGAGTGCGTGGATACAGCCCTTAGCCTTCGTATATTGCCCATATACCACAAAACCCTGAGGTGCCATATTGCTATTATAAACTGGTTACCAAGGTAATTAGAGCAGTAAAAAGAAATGTTCGAACCACCCAGTTTATAATGTTCATTCTAGAATGAGCTCCGGGATAATGTAATATACTGTATTGTGTTGTATGTACTGCAACGTATATCGTATTATATGTGCCAATGAGTGGGTATTACCTGCGTGTGTTCTCGGCGTGGCAGGGACACCTCTTGTCACACTTGAGGCCATAGTGTCCCTCGGGACAGAGGCGCACCTCGCACATCTCCCCCGTGTAGCCCGGTTCACACAGACACGCGCCACTGATGTGGTAGCACTTGGCTCCGTTCTCACAGCGACACGTCTGGCGACAGGACACGCCAAAAGTACCCACCGGACACTCTTCCTGGCACCTGGGGAGAAGGGCGATGGATCAATTCAATTCATTTCAAATAACTTTCTTTTTCCTGTGAGGGAACTTCTTGACTACTGCTCAAGGCCAGGTTTAAGGATAGTGTCTCTGTACATACTGCAACACACTGCAAGTGGGGACAAAATGTGACTAATACTGTGACACATTGCACCGAATGTGGATCTCTCGTTCATCTACTGATCCTTCAGTATGACATTTTCGCGCCATTCTACATGTAAAACTGGTTTGCAACTACTCTCTGCAGGCAAACGCTATTTTGGTGTATTCAAGCCCATACAGATGTATGATCGTAATTTGATCACTATTTTGTTGCTGAGAATTTTCCTGCATAGCCCCGGGCTGTGCCACAACCGGCTGTGGCCGGGAGTCCCATAGGATGGAGCACAATTGTCCCAGCATCGTCCGGGTTAGGGGAGCGCTTGGCCTGGGGAGCTTTACTTGGCTCATCGCACTCTAGCCGGGTGCCTGCAGGCTGTCGCCAGTTGAATGGTGTTTCCTCAGACACATTGGTACGGCTGGCTTCCAGGTTAAGCTCGGGGGGTGTTAAAGATCCCGGTTAGGCGGGTCATGCTTCAAGGACGCATGACTCCACCTTTGCCTCTCGCGAGCCCGTTGAGGAGTTGCAGCGATGAGACAAGATCGAAATTGGAGAGAAAAAAGGGGGAAAATACAAAAAATATAGAGAGAGAAAAAACACTACACAGTAAGACACACTGTGCACATTGTTCTCATATTCTTAAATACGCTTCAACTTTCCAGGAAGAACAGAGTCATTACAGGAGCAACAGTGTTCAGCAATTGGGCCTAATTGCTATGAAAAGCAGGCGATTTGTAAACACACTGTTTAAAATTCAATATCATAGGTATCTGGTACCTATCACTGATTATAGATATTGGTTAAAAAAATCAAGCTTTGTTTATGACATAGGTGGCCGGCAGGTATGCTGAAAGCATGTTGCAATAGCACAATATCAGGGAGAGGAGAATGGATAGTATCAAGGTCAGAAAGGACACACATGGAAACCAGCTGAGAACAACTGAATTGTTTTTGACAGTTGAATTCATATGGAATGTGACACATGAATCCCACTAACAGCACTACTTCTGTCTTACTTTCCAGATGATTCTAAAGGGACCACTGCATACTATATATTTTTATACTTATTTTAATTATTTTCTCTCTCTCTCTCTCACACACACACACACACACACACACACACACACACACACACACACACACACACACACACACACACACACACACACACACACAAACACACACAAACACACACACGCACGCACACACACATAAGCACACATACACACACGCACACACACACATAAACACACATTCACATGCACACACACACAGCCCCAAAACCCAGGTAACACTGTAATATACTGAAAATTCCTTTTACAACACAGAGGACACCAGCTTGCCGAACAAAATCCCCAAATTTCCTTCCATTCCCAAGTCATATCCATAATATCATTCCCACATTCCATCACCATTGGCTAAGTGAGCAGACTGAGCACTGGTCTCCTTCATTTCCAGTTGTTGATATCCCTCTATCTCCCTAGGGGACTGGGTACTACACTATACCCTCTCAACCCTATCTATCTCACTCAGGGAAGCTAAGGGGCAATCTTAGCAAAGTTAGCATTCTCTAGTGCTAGCAGCCTTAGCAGTGTTAGCATCGCCCCGACCACTCATAATGCATGGAGCTGTCACATTAAACAGGATTCAAAGCATGCCGATAGGACACGCTCATTCATTTGCCCGACAGATGGCGTGTGTCAAAGATATGAAGTCACAAAGCAACAGCAACTACTGTACAACACTAGGGGCAGCTGAGAGGATTGTGTGGAAGTCACATGGGAACTAACTTAACTTTACATGAAGTGTCCTGTTGATGGTATGCTACAGGGTAAACCCAAGAAAGCACCCTGGTATTAGTACAATATACTGTATAAGTGCATAATACCTTTAACTCTGCGTTGTTGGAAAAGGACCCATCAGTAAGCATTTCACTGTTAGTCTACACCTGTTATTTACCTGTGACCAACAACAATGTTCTAGTGAGACTTGGGAACTAAGTTAACTAACTGTTCATTTTAGATGAAGTGTCCTGTTTGTGCTATGCTACAGGATATACCAAACAATGCAATGCACCCTGTGTCGTATATACTGTAAGTTAATCAAGTGTATACTGTACTGTTGAGAATAAGGGGCTATATGGGGTCAATTAATGTGAGACGTGGTAAACGTTACCCTCCCACACCAGAGGGGGCTGGTGGGCGGAGATATATAAGGAAACGCTCATAGTAACGGCTGGGATGGAATAGATGCTAAGGTATCAATCACGTTTCCATGGTTTCCATGGTTTCCATGGTCTATATGTTTTCCATGGTCTACATCACATTCCATGAGTCAAGGCCATGGGCCACATGGACCGCAGAAGGTTTCCATTGCCCTGGGACCCATCTTGATTTCCATGGTCTGGCCCATGGTTTCGGCAGCCTACACATCTTTTACACCACCAATACTACATTTCCCACAATGCAAAGGTGGATTACATGGCATCCAGGCTGCTTCATTTCTTCCATTTATTCCACATGGTCGTTCCATCACAGTAAAATTAACTTTCAGATACCCATCAAAAATGGCAAAACGGAAGGTGGATACTGAGAACCGGGGGTTTCAAACATGGTATATGTTTCACGAAGGTAGCTGGAAAACCTGTGTGTCTTCTGTGTGGAGAAAGTGTACACATGGTACTGAAAAGAGTATAATCTGAGACGACATTATGGAAACGAAACACGCGGACAAAACAAGAATATGGACATGGAACAAAGGCTAAAAGGCATGGATGGTTTCCATGGCCTCAAATCTCGACAGGCTCTGGTTCAAAAAAAAGCCAAATCACATGGCCAGGCTGCTACACATGGTCAAGGCCAGTTTTATTTTGGCATGAAGAGATCGCTAAATCAGCCCGGCCATTTACGGAGGGGGATTTCATCAAAAACTGCATGATTAAAGTTTGTGACGAAGTTTGCCCAGAAAAGGCAACTCTTTTAAATGTGAGTCTGATGCAGAAACACCATTGCCGAGATGAGTAGACCAGTTGTCCATCAATCTAAAAGAGCAGCTTGTGAAAAAGGAAAAGATTTTATGCATATTCCTTGGCTGTGGATGAGAGCACCGACATTTCTGACATTGCCCAGTTGTCAATTTTCATCCATGGTGGACTCCAACCTAAAGCGTGACAGAGGTTTTTGGTTACGTCCTATGCATGGCACAACTACGGGGCATGATTTGTATGAAGAGGTGTCAAGATGTGTAAATGAGATGGAGCTGCCTTGGTCTGCGTGGGTTTGACAACCGACGGAGCACCTGCGATGTGTGGACACAGGAGCGGACTGGTGGCGAAGATACGGGAAAAAAGATGCAAGAGGAAACGCGACAGGTGAGCTGACAGCTTATCATTGTATCATACACCAGGAAGCGTTGTTAAAGCCTTGAAAATGGAGCATGTAATGAGCATCATCACGCGCACAGTTAACTTTATCAGAGCCAAAGGTTTGAATCATGCCAGTTCAAGGCATTTCTGACGGAGTTAGAAACGGAGCATGGTGATTTGCCTTATCACACAGAGGTGCGATGGCTAAGCCAGGGAAAGGTGCTTCAAAGATGTTTCGAGCACGTGAGGAGATTTGTCTGTTCTTGGACAGCAAAGGAAAGACACAACACAACTCCGAGACTAAATGTTTCTGTGTGAAATGGCTTTTCTGTGTGACATTTTCCAGTCATCTGAATGCAATAAACTTGCAGCTCATGGTCGGGATCGTGTCATCTCTGATATGTACAGTACAGTGAAGGCATTTTAAACCAAACTGACTCTGTGGGAGAGCTGAAATGCGGATAAAGAAAATTTGAGCCACTTTCCCAGCTGCCAGACCATGAAAAAGAAGCTCTCTACCAGTGCGTTCCATGGCACACAGTTGGCTGATAAAATAGGTATGCTTGCCGCTGATGCACCCGATTTGCTGACTTTGAAGCACAAAAAAGCAGGTTGGAACTGCTAATTAACCCATTTGCTGTTGGCGTGGAAAGCTCACCACCAAACCTCCAAATGGAGTTGATTGACCTCCAATGCAATGATGCACTGAGGCAAAATATGCGGCAGTGGGTGCTGCGAGTTCGCCCGTTTCCTCCCGGCACAATGCCCCAGCTGCGCATCCAGGCTGCTCAAACGTTGTCTATGTTTGGCAGCACATACCTGTGTGAACAACTGTTTTCTTTGATGAACCTGAACAAACATCACACTGAAGTGTCAGGCTTACTGCTGAACACCTCCAATCAATTCTGAGGATTTCTTCAGCCTTACCCCGAACATTGATTTTGTGGAAAAGATGGGACACCACCAAGTATCACCCTCAACCTCAAACAAGTGAACATTACTGTGCAATCACATATTTAGAGTTTTTACTCAGTTCAAGTTTAAAAGTTAAAATTTAATATTTGTTTTCACTGCATTACTTCTCCTTAAACAAAGTGTTGTTTTGATTAATAGATTTTTGCACTTTTTTTTTTGTATTTCAATCCAATTATATTTTAAAAATATTTCAGTTGAGTGGATGATAGAAAATTGCTATTATTGTTTTTCTTTGAAGTAAATTTAGCCCACTTTTGCTAAAATAGAAAATATAGTCTTGATGGTGCCTTGAATACAACGGTTTCTTTCATTTAATGTTCATGTTATGGGGATATTTATATAATGGAAATTTGTCTTTTGTGTCTGTTGAAAATGAAAGATTCTGACATGAGCCATAAGAAAATATTGCTTTATTTATCTGATCATATTGTAATATATTTGTTAGGTTTTCAGTAGGTTCAATTAGGTTCACCATATCCCGTCATTTAAAAATTTTCAATGAACATTCGAACAGTCCGGCCCTCGTCTTGTAGCTGATTTTTTTATTTGGCCCTCCGTCCATTTGACTTTGACACCCCTGGTCTACATGATTCCATGGTCTACATGGTTTCCATGGATTACACATGGTTTCCATTGTCTACCCATTGTTTCCATGGTCTACACATGGTTTCCATTGTCTACACATGGTTTCCATGGTCTACACATGGTTTCCATGGATTACATGGTATCCATGGTCTACATGGTTTCCATTATCCACATGGTTTCCATGGTCTACACATGGTTTCCATGGTCTACACATGGTTTCCATGGTCTACACATGGTTTCCATTATCTACACATGGTTTCCATTGTCTACACATGGTTTCCATGGTCTACACATGGTTTCCATGGATTACATGGTATCCATGGTCTACATGGTTTCCATGGTTTCCATTATCACATGGTTTCCATGGTCTACACATGGTTTCCATGGTCTACACATGGTTTCCATTATCTACATGTTCCCATTGTCTACACATGGTTTCCATGGTCTACATGGTTTCCATGGTCTAAACATGGTTTCCATGGTCTACATGGTTTCCATGGTCTACATGGTTTTTATGGTCTACATGGTTTCCATGGTCAATATGGTTTCCATTGTCCACACATGGTCTCCATGGTCTAAACATGGTTTCCATGGTCTACATGGTTTCCATGGTCTACACATGGTTCACATGGTCTACACAAGGTTTCCATGGTCTGCATGGTTTCCATAGTTTCCATGGTCTACACATGGTTTCCATGGTCTACATTATTTGGTCAACATGGTTTCCATGGTCTACATGGTTTCCATAGTTTCCATGGTCTACATGGTTTCCATAGTTTCCATGGTCTACATGGCTTCCATAGTTTCCATGGTCTACATGGTTTCCATAGTTTCCATGCTCTACACAAGGTTTCCATGGTCTGCATGGTTTCCATAGTTTCCATGGTCTACACATGGTTTCCATGGTCTACATGATTTCCATGGTTACCATTGTCTACACATGATTTCCATGGTCTACATGGTTTCCATGGTCTACATGGTTTCCATGGTCTAAACATGGTTTCCATGGTCTACATGGTTTCCATGGTCTACACATGGTTTCCATGGTCTGCATGTTTCCATGCATTTGATATCTTTCCATTTATTCCAACACAGCCATTACGATGAGCTGAAATCTGATAAAAGTATTGGAGCTTACAGTCATAGCCAAAGGTTTTGCGAATGACACAAATATTAATTTTCACAAAGTCTGCTCCCTCAGTGTCTTCAGATATTTTTGTCAGATGTTACTATGGAATACTGAAGTATAATTACAAGCATTTCATAAGTGTCAAAGGCTTTTATTGACAATTACATGAAGTTGATGCAAAGAGTTAATATTTGCAGTGTTGACCCTTCTTTTTCAAGACCTCTGTAATCGGCCCTGGCATGCTGTCAATTAACTTCTGGGCCACATCCTGACTGATGGCAGCCCATTCTTGCATAATCAATGTTTGGAGTTTGTCAGATTTTGTGGGTTTTTGTTTGTCCACCAACCTCTTGAGGATTGACCACAAGTTCTCAATGGCATTAAGGTCTGGGGAGTTTCCTGGCCATGGACCCAAAATATCAACGTTTTGTTCCCCGAACCACTTAGTTATCACTTTTGCCTTATGGCTAGGTGCTCCATCATGCTGGAAAAGGCATTGTTCGTCACCAAACTGTTCCTGGATGGTTGGGAGAAGTTGCTCTCTCGGAGGATGTGTTGGTACCATTCTTTATTCATGTCTTTGTTCTTAGGCAAAATTGTGAGTGAGCCCACTCCCTTGGATGAGAAGCAACCCCACACATGAATGGTCTCAGGATGCTTCACTGTTGGCATGACGTAGGACTGATGGTAGCGCTCACCTTGTCTTCTCCGGACAAGCTTTTTCCGGATGCCCCAAACAATCGGAAAGGGGATTCATCAGAGAAAATTACTTTACCCCAGTCCTCAGCAGTCCAATCCCTGTACCTTTTGCAGTATATCAGTCTGTCCCTGATGTTTTTCCTGGAGAAAAGTGGCTTCTTTGCTGCCCTTCTTGACACCAGGCCATACTCCAAAAGTCTTCGCCTCACTGTGCGTGTAGATGCACTCACACCTGCCCGCTGCCATTCCTGAGCAAGCTCTGTACTGGCGGTGCCCCGATCCCGCAGTTGAATCAACTTTAGGAGATGGTCCTGGCGCTTGCTGGACTTTCTTGGGCGCCCTGAAGCCTTCTTCACAACAATTGAACTGCTCTCCTTGAAGTTCTTGATGATCCGATAAATGGTTGATTTAGGTGCAATCTTACTGGCAGCAATATCCTTGCCTGTGAAGCTCTTTTTGATGACGGCACGTGTTTCCTTCCAGGTAAACATGGTTGACAGAGGAAGAACAATGATTCCAAGCACCATCCTCCGTTATTCGAACTCAATCAGCATGACAGAGTGATCTCCAGCCTTGTCCTCGTCAACACTCACACCTGTGTTAACGAGAGAATCACTGACATGATGTCCGCTGGTCCTTTTGTGGAAGGGCTGAAATGCAGTGGAAATGTTTTTTTGGGGATTCAGTTCATTTGCATGGCAAAGAGGGACTTTGCAATTAATTGCAATTCATCTGATCACTCTTCGTAACATCTGGAGTATATTCAAATTGCCATCATACAAACTGAGGCAGCAGACTTTGTGAAAATTAATATTTGTGTAATTCTCAAAACTTTTGGCAACGACTGTATACTTAATGGAATTTATTGCAATTTACTATTGCAATAAATTGACAGTGGACCTGTCAAGTCACTACACCCACTCACTTAACTCCACAAAATAACACACATCACCTCATCCCTCCCTACCTCCCTCCCCACCCAACCATTAACATTACATTGACATCTGAGTTTTTTAGCATCCAGAACAACTTACAGTTAGTTTATTGATCTTAAGATACCCTAGCCAGATGTGTGTAGAGCCCTCCTGAGTTGACAAACACACACACACACACACACACACACACACACACACACACACACACACACACACACACACACACACACACACACACACACACACACACACACACACACACACACACACAAACAATACCCATCCACCCCCTTTACCCCCAAAACACTACACTACCATCCATCATTGAACTAGCATGGCCTAGTCCGGGTGTCCATCCCTCCATCAATTAACTAGCATGGCCTAGTCTGGGTTTCCATCCCTCCATCATTGAACTAGCATGGCCTACTCTGGGTTTCCATCCCTCCATCAATTAACTAGCATGGCCTAGTCTGGGTTTCCATCCCTCCATCAATTAACTAGCATGGCCTAGTCTGGGTTTCCATCCCTCCATCAATTAACTAGCATGGCCTAGTCTGGGTGTCCATCCCTCCATCATTGAACTAGAGTGGCCTAGTCTGGGTTTCCATCCCTCCATCAATTAACTAGCATGGCCTAGTCTGGGTTTCCATCCCTCCATCATTGAACTAGCATGGCCTAGTCTGGGTTTCCATCCCTCCATCAATTAACTAGCATGGCCTATTCTGGGTTTCCATCCCTCCATCAATTAACTAGCATGGCCTAGTCTGGGTTTCCATCCCTCCATCAATTAACTAGCATGGCCTAGTCTGGGTGTCCAACCCTCCATCATTGAACTAGAGTGGCCTAGTCTGGGTGTCCATCCCTCCATCAATTAACTAGCATGGTCTAGTCTGGGTTTCCATCCACCCATCTAGTCTGGGTGTCCATCCCTCCATCAATTAACTAGCATGGCATAGTCTGGGTTTCCATCCCTCCATCATTGAACTGGTGTAATCTGGGTTTCCAGCCATCCTTCATTGAACTGGCATGGCCTAGTCTGGGTTTCCATCCCTACATCATTGAACTAGCATGGCCTAGACTGGGTTTCCATCCCTCCATCATTGAACTACAGTGCCCTAGTCTGGGTGTCCATCCCTCCATCAATTAACTAGCATGGTCTAGACTGGGTTTCCATCCCTCCATCAGCATGGTCTAGACTGGGTTTCCATCCCTCCATCATTGAACTAGAGTGGCCTAGTCTGGGTGTTCATCCCTCCATCATTGAACTAGCATGGCCTAGACTGGGTTTCCATCCCTCCATCAATTAACTAGCATGGCCTAGTCTGGGTTTCCATCCCTCCATCAATTAACTAGCATGGCCTAGTCTGGGTTTCCATCCCTCCATCAATTAACTAGCATGGCCTAGTCTGGGTCTCCATCCCTCCATCAATTAACTAGCATGGCCTAGTCTGGGTGTCCATCCCTCCATCATTGAACTAGAGTGGCCTAGTCTGGGTGTCCATCCCTCCATCAATTAACTAGCATGGTATAGTTTGGGTTTCCATCCCTCCATCATTGAACTAGAGTGGCCTAGTCTGGGTGTCCATCCCTCCATCAATTAACTAGCATGGTCTAGACTGGGTTTCCATCCCTCCATCATTGAACTAGAGTGGCCTAGTCTGGGTGTCCATCCCTCCATCATTGAACTAGCATGGCCTAGACTGGGTTTCCATCCCTCCATCAATTAACTAGCATGGCCTAGTCTGGGTTTCCATCCCTCCATCAATTAACTAGCATGGCCTAGTCTGGGTTTCCATCCCTCCATCAATTAACTAGCATGGCCTAGTCTGGGTTTCCATCCCTCCATCAATTAACTAGCATGGCCTAGTCTGGGTGTCCATCCCTCCATCATTGAACTAGCATGGCCTAGTCTGGGTGTCCATCCCTCCATCATTGAACTAGCATGGCATAGTCTGGGTTTCCATCCCTCCATCATTGAACTGGCATGGCCTCTGGGTTTCCATCCCTCCATCATTGAACTAGCATGGCCTAGTCTGGGTTTCCATCCCTACATCATTGAACTAGCATGGCCTAGACTGGGTTTCCATCCCTACATCATTGAACTAGCATGGCCTAGACTGGGTTTCCATCCCTCCATCATTGAACTAGAGTGCCCTAGTCTGGGTGTCCATCCCTCCATCAATTAACTAGCATGGCCTAGACTGGGTTTCCATCCCTCCATCAATTAACTAGCATGGCCTAGTCTGGGTTTCCATCCCTCCATCATTGAACTAGCATGGCCTAGTCTGGGTTTCCATCCCTCCATCAATTAACTAGCATGGCCTAGTCTGGGTTTCCATCCCTCCATCAATTAACTAGCATGGCCTAGTCTGGGTTTCCATCCCTCCATCAATTAACTAGCATGGCCTAGTCTGGGTTTCCATCCCTCCATCATTGAACTAGCATGGCCTAGTCTGGGTGTCCATCCCTCCATCATTGAACTAGCATGGCCTAGTCTGGGTTTCCATCCCTCCATCATTGAACTAGCAGTGGCCTAGTCTGGGTTTCCATCCCTCCATCATTGAACTAGCATGGCCTAGTCTGGGTTTCCATCCCTCCATCATTGAACTAGCATGGCCTAGTCTGGGTTTCCATCCCTCCATCATTGAACTAGCATGGCCTAGTATGGGTTTCCATCCCTCCATCATTGAACTAGCATGGCCTAGACTGGGTTTCCATCCCTCCATCATTGAACTAGCATGGCCTAGTCTGGGTTTCCATCCCTCCATCATTGAACTAGCATGGCCTAGTCTGGGTTTCCATCCCTCCATCATTGAACTAGCATGGCCTAGACTGGGTTTCCATCCCTCCATCAATTAACTAGCATGGCCTAGTCTGGGTTTCCATCCCTCCATCAATTAACTAGCATGGCCTAGTCTGGGTTTCCATCCCTCCATCAATTAACTAGCATGGCCGAGTCTGGGTTTCCATCCCTCCATCATTGAACTAGCATGGCCTAGTCTGGGTTTCCATCCCTCCATCATTGAACTAGCATGGCCTAGTCTGGGTTTCCATCCCTCCATCATTGAACTAGCATGGCCTAGTCTGGGTTTCCATCCCTCCATCATTGAACTAGAGTGGCCTAGTCTGGGTTTCCATCCCTCCATCAATTAACTAGCATGGTTTCCATCCTCCATCATTGAACTAGTCTGGGTTTCCATCCCTCCATCATTGAACTAGCATGGCCTAGTCTGGGTTTCCATCCCTCCATCATTGAACTAGCAGTCTGGGTTTCCATCCCTCCATCATTGAACTAGCATGGCCTAGTCTGGGTTTCCATCCCTCCATCATTGAACTAGCATGGCCTAGTCTGGGTTTCCATCCCTCCATCATTGAACTAGCATGGCCTAGTCTGGGTTTCCATCCCTCCATCAATTAACTAGCATGGCCTAGTCTGGGTTTCCATCCCTCCATCAATTAACTAGCATGGTCTAGTCTGGGTTTCCATCCCCCCATCATTGAACTAGAGTGGCCTAGTCTGGGTGTCCATCCCTCCATCAATTAACTAGCATGGCATAGTCTGGGTTTCCATCCCTCCATCATTGAACTGGTGTAATCTGGGTTTCCAGCCATCCTTCATTGAACTGGCATGGCCTAGTCTGGGTTTCCATCCCTACATCATTGAACTAGCATGGCCTAGACTGGGTTTCCATCCCTACATCATTGAACTAGCATGGCCTAGACTGGGTTTCCATCCCTCCATCATTGAACTAGAGTGCCCTAGTCTGGGTGTCCATCCCTCCATCAATTAACTAGCATGGTCTAGACTGGGTTTCCATCCCTCCATCATTGAACTAGAGTGGCCTAGTCTGGGTGTCCATCCCTCCATCATTTAACTAGCATGGCCTAGTCTGGGTTTCCATCCCTCCATCAATTAACTAGCATGGCCTAGTCTGGGTTTCCATCCCTCCATCATTGAACTAGCATGGCCTAGTCTGGGTTTCCATCCCTCCATCAATTAACTAGCATGGCCTAGTCTGGGTTTCCATCCCTCCATCATTGAACTAGCATGGCCTAGTCTGGGTTTCCATCCTCCATCATTAACTAGCATGGCCTAGTCTGGGTGTCCATCCCTCCATCAATTAACTAGCATGGTCTAGTCTGGGTTTCCATCCCTCCATCATTGAACTAGAGTGGCCTAGTCTGGGTGTCCATCCCTCCATCAATTAACTAGCATGGCCTAGTCTGGGTTTCCATCCCTCCATCATTGAACTAGTGTAATCTGGCCATCCTATTGTCTGGGTTTCCATCCCTCCATCATTGAACTAGCATGGCCTAGTCTGGGTTTCCATCCCTCCATCATTAACTAGCATGGCCTAGTCTGGGTTTCCATCCCTCCATCATTGAACTAGCATGGCCTAGTCTGGGTTTCCATCCCTCCATCATTGAACTAGCATGGCCTAGTCTGGGTTTCCATCCCTCCATCAATTAACTAGCATGGCCTAGTCTGGGTTTCCATCCCTCCATCATTGAACTAGCATGGCCTAGTCTGGGTTTCCATCCCTCCATCATTGAACTAGCATGGCCTAGACTGGGTTTCCATCCCTCCATCAATTAACTAGCATGGCCTAGTCTGGGTTTCCATCCCTCCATCAATTAACTAGCATGGCCTAGTCTGGGTTTCCATCCCTCCATCAATTAACTAGCATGGCCTAGTCTGGGTTTCCATCCCTCCATCATTGAACTAGCAGTGGCCTAGTCTGGGTTTCCATCCCTCCATCATTGAACTAGCATGGCCTAGTCTGGGTTTCCATCCCTCCATCATTGAACTGGTGGTCTAGTCTGGGTTTCCATCCATCCATCATTGAACTGGCATGGCCTAGTCTGGGTTTCCATCCCTCCATCATTGAACTACATGGCCTAATCTGGGTTTCCATCCCTCCATCATTGAACTAGCATGGCCTAGTCTGGGTTTCCATCCCTCCATCATTGAACTAGCATGGCCTAGTCTGGGTTTCCATCCCTCCATCATTGAACTAGCATGGCCTAGTCTGGGTTTCCATCCCTCCATCATTGAACTAGCATGGCCTAGTCTGGGTTTCCATCCCTCCATCATTGAACTAGCATGGCCTAGTCTGGGTTTCCATCCTCCATCATTGAACATGGCCTAGTAATCTGGGTTTCCATCCCTCCATCATTGAACTAGCATGGCCTAGTCTGGGTTTCCATCCCTCCATCATTGAACTAGCATGGCCTAGCGTAATCTGGGTTTCCATCCCTCCATCATTGAACTAGCATGGCCTAGTCTGGGTTTCCATCCCTCCATCATTGAACTAGCATGGCCTAGTCTGGGTTTCCATCCCTCCATCATTGAACTAGCATGGCCTAGTCTGGGTTTCCATCCCTCCATCATTGAACTAGCATGGCCTAGTCTGGGTTTCCATCCCTCCATCATTGAACTAGCATGGCCTAGTCTGGGTTTCCATCCCTCCATCATTGAACTGGCCTAGTCTGGGTTTCCATCCCTCCATCATTGAACTAGCATGGCCTAGTCTGGGTTTCCATCCCTCCATCATTGAACTAGCATGGCCTAGTCTGGGTTTCCATCCCTCCATCATTGAACTAGCATGGCCTAGTCTGGGTTTCCATCCCTCCATCATTGAACTAGCATGGCCTAGTCTGGGTTTCCATCCCTCCATCATTGAACTAGCATGGCCTAGTCTGGGTTTCCATCCTCCATCATTGAACTAGCATGGCCTAGTCTGGGTTTCCATCCCTCCATCATTGAACTAGAGTGGCCTAGTCTGGGTTTCCATCCCTCCATCATTGAACTGGCATGGCCTAGTCTGGGTTTCCATCCCTCCATCATTGAACTAGCATGGCTAGTCTGGGTTTCCATCCCTCCATCATTGAACTGGCATGGTCTAGTCTGGGTTTCCATCCCTACATCATTGAACTAGCATGGCCTAGTCTGGGTTTCCATCCCTCCATCATTGAACTAGCATGGCCTAGACTGGGTTTCCATCCCTCCATCATTGAACTAGCATGGCCTAGTCTGGGTTTCCATCCCTCCATCATTGAACTAGCATGGCCTAGTCTGGGTTTCCATCCCTCCATCATTGAACTAGCATGGCCTAGTCTGGGTTTCCATCCCTCCATCATTGAACTAGCATGGCCTAGTCTGGGTTTCCATCCCTCCATCATTAACTAGCATGGCCTAGTCTGGGTTTCCATCCCTCCATCATTGAACTAGCATGTGCCTAGTCTGGGTTTCCATCCCTCCATCATTAACTAGCATGGCCTAGTCTGGGTTTCCATCCCTCCATCATTGAACTAGCATGGCCTAGTCTGGGTTTCCATCCCTCCATCATTGAACTAGCATGGCCTAGTCTGGGTTTCCATCCCTCCATCATTGAACTAGCATGGCCTAGTCTGGGTTTCCATCCCTCCATCAATTAACTAGCATGGCCTAGTCTGGGTTTCCATCCCTCCATCAATTAACTAGCATGGCCTAGTCTGGGTTTCCATCCCTCCATCATTGAACTAGCATGGCCTAGTCTGGGTTTCCATCCCTCCATCATTGAACTAGCATGGCCTAGACTGGGTTTCCATCCCTCCATCAATTAACTAGCATGGCCTAGTCTGGGTTTCCATCCCTCCATCAATTAACTAGCATGGCCTAGTCTGAGTTTCCATCCCTCCATCAATTAACTAGCATGGCCGAGTCTGGGTTTCCATCCCTCCATCATTGAACTAGCATGGCCTAGTCTGGGTTTCCATCCCTCCATCAATTAACTAGCATGGCCTAGTCTGGGTTTCCATCCCTCCATCATTGAACTAGAGTGGCCTAGTCTGGGTTTCCATCCCTCCATCATTGAACTAGAGTGGCCTAGTCTGGGTTTCCATCCCTCCATCAATTAACTAGCATGGCCTAGTCTGGGTTTCCATCCCTCCATCATTGAACTGGTGTAATCTGGGTTTCCAGCCATCCTTCATTGAACTGGCATGGCCTAGTCTGGGTTTCCATCCCTCCATCATTGAACTGGCGTAATCTGGGTTTCCAGACATCCTTCATTGAACTGGCATGGCCTAGTCTGGGTTTCCATCCCTCCATCATTGAACTAGCATGGCCTAGTCTGGGTTTCCATCCCTCCATCATTGAACTAGCATGGCCTAGTCTGGGTTTCCATCCCTCCATCAATTAACTAGCATGGCCTAGTCTGGGTTTCCATCCCTCCATCATTGAACTAGAGTGGCCTAGTCTGGGTTTCCATCCCTCCATCAATTAACTAGCATGGCCTAGTCTGGGTTTCCATCCCTCCATCATTGAACTAGCATGGCCTAGTCTGGGTTTCCATCCCTCCATCATTGAACTAGCATGGCCTAGTCTGGGTTTCCATCCCTCCATCATTAAAGCATGGCCTAGTCTGGGTTTCCAGACATCCATCATTGAACTGGCATGGCCTAGTCTGGGTTTCCATCCCTCCATCATTGAACTAGCATGGCCTAGTCTGGGTTTCCATCCCTCCATCATTGAACTAGCATGGCCTAGACTGGGTTTCCATCCCTCCATCAATTAACTAGCATGGCCTAGTCTGGGTTTCCATCCCTCCATCATTGAACTAGCATGGCCTAGTCTGGGTTTCCATCCCTCCATCAATTAACTAGCATGGCCTAGTCTGGGTTTCCATCCCTCCATCATTGAACTAGCATGGCCTAGTCTGGGTTTCCATCCCTCCATCATTGAACTAGCATGGCCTAGTCTGGGTTTCCATCCCTCCATCAATTAACTAGCATGGCCTAGTCTGGGTTTCCATCCCTCCATCATTGAACTGGTGTAATCTGGGTTTCCAGCCATCCTTCATTGAACTGGCATGGCCTAGTCTGGGTTTCCATCCTCCATCATTTGAACTAGACATCCTTCATTGAACTGGCATGGCCTAGTCTGGGTTTCCATCCCAACATCATTGAACTAGCATGGCCTAGACTGGGTTTCCATCCCTCCATCATTGAACTAGAGTGCCCTAGTCTGGGTGTCCATCCCTCCATCAATTAACTAGCATGGTCTAGACTGGGTTTCCATCCCTCCATCATTGAACTAGAGTGGCCTAGTCTGGGTGTCCATCCCTCCATCATTGAACTGGTGTAATCTGGGTTTCCAGCCATCCTTCATTGAACTGGCATGGCCTAGTCTGGGTTTCCATCCCTCCATCATTGAACTGGCGTAATCTGGGTTTCCAGACATCCTTCATTGAACTGGCATGGCCTAGTCTGGGTTTCCATCCCTACATCATTGAACTAGCATGGCCTAGACTGGGTTTCCATCCCTCCATCATTGAACTAGAGTGCCCTAGTCTGGGTGTCCATCCCTCCATCAATTAACTAGCATGGTCTAGACTGGGTTTCCATCCCTCCATCATTGAACTAGAGTGGCCTAGTCTGGGTGTCCATCCCTCCATCAATTAACTAGCATGGCCTAGTCTGGGTTTCCATCCCTCCATCAATTAACTAGCATGGCCAGACATCCTTCAGTCTGGGTTTCCATCCCTCCATCATTGAACTAGCATGGCCTAGTCTGGGTTTCCATCCCTCCATCAATTAACTAGCATGGCCTAGTCTGGGTTTCCATCCCTCCATCATTGAACTAGCATGGCCTAGTCTGGGTTTCCATCCCTCCATCATTGAACTAGCATGGCCTAGACTGGGTTTCCATCCCTCCATCAATTAACTAGCATGGCCTAGTCTGGGTTTCCATCCCTCCATCAATTAACTAGCATGGCCTAGTCTGGGTTTCCATCCCTCCATCAATTAACTAGCATGGCCGAGTCTGGGTTTCCATCCCTCCATCATTGAACTAGCATGGCCTAGTCTGGGTTTCCATCCCTCCATCAATTAACTAGCATGGCCTAGTCTGGGTTTCCATCCCTCCATCATTGAACTAGCATGGCCTAGTCTGGGTTTCCATCCCTCCATCATTGAACTAGCATGGCCTAGTCTGGGTTTCCATCCTCCATCATTAACTAGCATGGCCTAATCTGGGTTTCCATCCCTCCTTCAATTAACTAGCATGGCCTAGTCTGGGTTTCCATCCCTCCATCATTGAATCGTAATCTGGGTTTCCAATCCATCATTGAATTGGCATGGCCTAGTCTGGGTTTCCATCCCTCCATCATTGAACTAGCATGGCCTAGTCTGGGTTTCCATCCCTCCATCATTGAACTAGAGTGGCCTAGTCTGGGTTTCCATCCCTCCATCATTGAACTCCATCATTGGCCTAGTCTGGGTTTCCATCCCTCCATCAATTAACTAGCATGGCCTAGTCTGGGTTTCCATCCCTCCATCATTGAACTGGTGTAATCTGGGTTTCCATCCCTCCATCATTGAACTAGCATGGCCTAGTCTGGGTTTCCATCCCTCCATCATTGAACTAGCATGAATCTGGGTTTCCAGACATCCTTCATTGAACTGGCACCTAGTCTGGGTTTCCATCCCTCCATCATTGAACTAGCATGGCCTAGACTGGGTTTCCATCCCTCCATCAATTAACTAGCATGGCCTAGTCTGGGTTTCCATCCCTCCATCAATTAACTAGCATGGCCTAGTCTGAGTTTCCATCCCTCCATCAATTAACTAGCATGGCCGAGTCTGGGTTTCCATCCCTCCATCATTGAACTAGCATCCATCAGTCTGGGTTTCCATCCCTCCATCAATTAACTAGCATGGCCTAGTCTGGGTTTCCATCCCTCCATCAATTAACTAGCATGGCCTAGTCTGGGTTTCCATCCCTCCATCATTGAACTAGAGTGGCCTAGTCTGGGTTTCCATCCCTCCAACAATTAACTAGCATGGCCTAGTCTCGGTTTCCATCCCTCCATCATTGAACTGGTGTAATCTGGGTTTCCAGCCATCCTTCATTGAACTGGCATGGCCTAGTCTGGGTTTCCATCCCTCCATCATTGAACTGGCGTAATCTGGGTTTCCAGACATCCTTCATTGAACTGGCATGGCCTAGTCTGGGTTTCCATCCCTCCATCATTGAACTAGCATGGCCTAGTCTGGGTTTCCATCCCTCCATCATTGAACTAGCATGGCCTAGACTGGGTTTCCATCCCTCCATCAATTAACTAGCATGGTCTAGACTGGGTTTCCATCCCTCCATCAATTAACTAGCATGGCCTAGTCTGGGTTTCCATCCCTCCATCAATTAACTAGCATGGCCTAGTCTGGGTTTCCATCCCTCCATCATTGAACTAGCATGGCCTAGTCTGGGTTTCCATCCCTCCATCATTGAACTAGCATGGCCTAGACTGGGTTTCCATCCCTCCATCAATTAACTAGCATGGCCTAGTCTGGGTTTCCATCCCTCCATCAATTAACTAGCATGGCCTAGTCTGGGTTTCCATCCCTCCATCAATTAACTAGCATGGCCTAGTCTGGGTGTCCATCCCTCCATCATTGAACTAGAGTGGCCTAGTCTGGGTGTCCATCCCTCCATCAATTAACTAGCATGGTCTAGACTGGGTTTCCATCCCTCCATCATTGAACTAGCATGGCCTAGTCTGGGTTTCCATCCCTCCATCAATTAACTAGCACTGCCTAGTCTAGGTTTCCATCCCTCCATCAATAACTAGCATGGCCTAGTCTGGGTTTCCATCCCTCCATCAATTAACTAGCATGGCCTAGTCTGGGTGTCCATCCCTCCATCATTGAACTAGAGTGGCCTAGTCTGGGTGTCCATCCCTCCATCAATTAACTAGCATGGTCTAGTCTGGGTTTCCATCCCTCCATCATTGAACTAGAGTGGCCTAGTCTGGGTGTCCATCCCTCCATCAATTAACTAGCATGGTCTAGACTGGGTTTCCATCCCTCCATCATTGAACTAGAGTGGCCTAGTCTGGGTGTCCATCCCTCCATCAATTAACTAGCATGGCCTAGTCTGGGTGTCCATCCCTCCATCAATTAACTAGCATGGCCTAGTCTGGGTTTCCATCCCTCCATCATTGAACTGGTGTAATCTGGGTGTCCATCCCTCCATCAATTAACTAGCATGGTCTAGTCTGGGTTTCCATCCCTCCATCATTGAACTAGAGTGGCCTAGTCTGGGTTTCCATCCCTCCATCAATTAACTAGCATGGTCTAGACTGGGTTTCCATCCCTCCATCAATTAACTAGCATGGTCTAGACTGGGTTTCCATCCCTCCATCATTGAACTAGAGTGGCCTAGTCTGGGTTTCCATCCCTCCATCATTGAACTGGCGTAATCTGGGTTTCCAGCCATCCTTCATTGAACTGGCATGGCCTAGTCTGGGTTTCCATCCCTACATCATTGAACTAGCATGGCCTAGACTGGGTTTCCATCCCTCCATCATTGAACTAGCATGGCCTAGTCTGGGTGTCCATCCCTCCATCAATTAACTAGCATGGCCTAGACTGGGTTTCCATCCCTCCATCATTGAACTAGCCTGGCCTAGACTGGGTTTCCATCCCTCCATCATTGAACTAGCATGGCCTAGACTGGGTTTCCAGCAGGGTGTGGCTAGGCAGGCAGAACCACAGGCAGTGGCATGGTATACAGTACCGAGGTTTTGCCATGACGTCTGGTTTCCCTCAAACCCTTATTAACTCATAAAAGCTCACTTGCAGTGCTATTCCTGTAGGTTCACTGGGCTGGCTAAGTATATGGTGCGTCCCTCTCTGATAATGTTAATTATATGGACAAAGTCCTACTCTGTTGCAGGAACCAAAAACCTCTGATTGGAGCATGATTCATTGCTCTAAACTTTGAACTATACTCTTAGAAAAAAACATGCTATCTAGAATGTGAAATGATTCTTTGTACGTCTCTATGGGAGAACCCTTTGAAGAACACTTTTGGGTTCCATGTAGGACCCTTTCTACAGAAGATTTTACGTGGAACCAAAAAGGGTTCTCCCTGGAACAAAAAATGGTTCTCCTATGGGGACGGCCGAAGAACTGTTTTGGAACCCTTTTTTTCTAAGAGTGTAGCTTGATTGAGCTTGCCTGGTACAATGGGAGCAATGGAATAGTCCCAAAAGTACAATCCACAGCCAACCATCTGGAACTCCAAACAGACTCGATCAAACGCTCAAAGCATTTTAAAGAAAACAAGTACAATTTCAACCAAGGTCTTCTGAGGTCACAGTTGCTTGTTTGATTTTGTCAATACAAACATGTATAGTTGTTGTGAAAGTACTAGCTAAGCACACTTTCCTCATAGTGCTTTCAAGGAAAAGAGGATACAAGGAAGATTTACTGTCCTAGACGGTTTGGCTCAAGTTCAGCTCTGGCAGAGCAATGGGAGGGTCTCTCTAAGGAAGAAACTGAATAACAAAGAAAGTTTCCCACTCTAAATTACTCCCAGGGTGCGTCCCGAATGGCACCCTGTTCCCTATATAGTGAACCCAATTGAAGCCCTGGTCAAAAGTAGTGCACTATAAAGGGAATAGGATGCCATTTGGGATGCATGACCAGCGCTTCATCCTCTTAGGAGGAGCCGACAGAAGCCTCAAGCGGCAGTAGTGCATGGGAGGGTCTCTCTTTCTATGAATTATATTTCTATGGTCTCTCACCCACAGCTTCCTCAGGCATCCCAGGTCACTGGCTGCAGCCAGCCTGACAAGAAGCAGACAGACCACACGCATCATACTGGTCTGGAAGAGATCCACACCCCTGTGATCACACACACACACAGACACACATGTGCGCACACACACACAAATTCCCATTCACTTCCTTCCGCTCCCTTCATCCTCCCCGCAACCAGACTGTCCACACACACACACACACACACACACACACACACACACACACACACACACACACACACACACACACACACACACACACACACACACACACACACACACACACACACACACACCTATGTCAGGGTTCCCCACCTTTCGGCGCACAGATCATTTTATTTGGCCCCCCAAGTTTTCTGTGCAAAAAAAAAAGGTTTTTATTGTTGGACATAAAACACTGTAAAAAGGGGGACATGGAGATGGGGTTTAGATCTGGGATAAGAGGAGGACGGGGAGATGGAACTGGGATAAGGCTAGAAAGTTTTTCCACATTTTTATTTTGGTCATAAGGGTTGTTTTATTAGCTAAAACTTGCAACGCACACAAAAAAATCATATACAGTACCTTCCGAAAGTATTCAGATCCCTTGACTTTTTCCACATTTTGTTACGTTACAGCCTTATTGGATTAAATTGATTAAATTATTTTGTTTTCCTCACACAAAATACCCCATAATGACAAAGCAAAAATAGGTTTCTAGAATTTTTTGCAAATGTATTAAAAATAAATAACAGAAATACCTTATTTACATAACTATTCAGACTCTTTGCTATGAGACTCAAAATTCAGCTCAAGTGCATCCTGTTTCCATTGATCATCCTTAAGATGTATATACAACTTGATCGGAGTCCACCTGTGCTAAATTCAATTGATTGGACATGATTTGGAAAGGCACACACCAGTCTATATAAGGTCCCACAGTTGTCAGTGCATGTCAGAGCAAAAACAAGCCATGAGATTGTAGGAATTGTCCTTAGAGCTCCGAGACAGGATTGTGTCGAGGCACAGATCTGGGGAAGGGTACCAAAACAGTTTTGCAGCATTGAAGGTCCCCAAGAACACAGTGGCCGATATCATTCCGAAATGGAATTAGTTTGGAACCACCAAGACTCTTCCTAGAGCTGGCCTCCCGGCCAAACTGAGCAATCGGGGGAGAATGACCTTTGGACAGGGAGGTGACCAAGAACCCGATGGTCACTCTGACAGTGCTCCAGAGTTCTTCTGTGAGATTGGAGAACCTTCTAGAAGGACAACCATCTCTGCAGCACTCCACCAATCAGGCCTTTATGGTAGAGCGGCCAGACGGAAGCCACTCCTCAGTAAAATGCACATGACAACCACATGACAACCTGCTTGGAGGACTCTCTGACCATGAGAAACAAGATTCTCTGGTCTGATGAAACCAAGATTGAACTCTTTGGCCTGAATCCCAAGCGTCATGTCTGGAGAAAACCTGGCACCATCTGTATGATGAAGCATGGTGGTGTCAGCAGCAGGGAATGGGAGACTAGGCATGATCGAGGGAAAGATGAAGAGATCCTTGATGAAAACCTGCTCCAATGCACTCAGGACCTCAAACTGGGGCGAAGGTTCACCTTCCAACAGGATAACGACCCTAAGCTCACAGCCAAGACAACCCGGAGTGGCTTTGGGACAAGTCTCTGAATGTGGCCCAGCCAGAGTCTGGCCTTGAACCCGATCGAATATCTCTCAAGATACCTGAAAATGGCTGTGCAGCGACGCTCCTCATCCAGCCTGACAGCGCTTGAGAGGGTCTTTAGAGAAGAATGGGAGAAATTCCAAAATTCCATACAGGTGTGACAAGCTTGTAGCATCATAACCAAGAAGACTCGTGGTTGTAATCGCTGCCAAAGGTGCTTCAACAAAGTACTGAGAAAAGGGTCTGAAAACTTATGTAAATGTGACATTTCAAGATTTATTTTTAATTTTTTTACATTTGCAAACATTTCTAAAAATCTGTATTTGCTTCATCACTTTGGGCTATTGTGTGTAGATTGATGAGGGAAAAAACTATCGAATACATTTTAGAATAAGGCTGTAATGTAAGAAAATGTGGAAAAAGTCAAGGGGTCTGAATAGTTTTCAAATGCACTGTATTTAGTAAGGAATTCCACTTTAAAAAAGTGCTTACTACTTACAGTATTGGGTGGATATTTTTGTAAATTTTTTACTGTGCTGGTCCCCCATGTGAATTGAACCCACAATGCTGGAATTTCAAGCTTCTTGCTCTACCAACTGAGCCACACACGATCCCCACTTGATATATACAGTATATATAATTGTATCCTTCAAACTTGGCTTTCGTCAAAGAATCCTCCATTTGCAACAATTACAGCCTTGCATACCTTTGGCATTCTCGTTGTCAATTTGTTGAGGTAATCTGAAGAAATTTCACCTCCCACAAGTTGGATTAGCTTGATGGGCACTTCTTACGTACCATACGGTCAAGCTGCTCCTACAACAGCTCAATAGTGTTGAGATCCTTAAATAGTTCTTGCATACAGTAGTTTGAAGCTGTGCTTTGGGTCATTGTCCTGTTGTAGCAGGAAATTGGCTCCAAGTAAGTGCCGTCCACAGGGTATGGCATGGCGTTGCAAAATGGAGTGATATCCTTCCTTCTTCAAGATCCCTTTTACCCTGTACAAATCTCCCAATTTACTAAGACCAAAGCACCCCCATACCATCACATTGCCTCCACCATGTTTGACAGATGGCGTCAAGCACTCCTCCAGCATCTTTTCATTTTTTCTGCGTCTCACAAATGTACTTCTTTGTTATCCGAACACCTCAAACTTAAATGTGTCTGTCCCTCCACTGTCCAGTGTCTGTGTTATTTTGCCCATCTTAATATTTTCTTTTATTGGCCAGTCTGAGATATGGCTTTTTCTTTGCATCATTGCCTAGAAGGCCAGCATCCCGGAGTCGCCTCTTCACTGTTGACTTTGAGACTGGTGTTTTGTGGGTTGTTTTGTGAAACTGCCAGTTGAGGACTTGTGAGGCGTCTGTTTCTCAAACTAGACACTCTAATGTACTTGTCCTCTTGCTAAGTTGTGCACCGGGGCCTCCCACTCCTCTTTCTATTCTGGTTAGAGCCATTTTGCACTGTTCTGTGAAGGGAGTAGTACACAGCGTTGTACGAGATCTTCAGTTTCTTGGCAATTTCACCCATGGAATAGCCTTAATTTCTCAGAACAAGAATAGACTGACAAGTTTCAGGTGAAAGTTCTTTGTTTCTGGCCATTTTGAGCATGTAATCGAACCCACAAATGCTGATGCTCCAGATACTCAACTAGTCTAAAGAAGGGCAGTTTTTTATTTATTCTTTATTCAGACAACAGTTTTCAGCTGTGCTAACATAATTGCAAAAGGGTTTTCTAATGACCAATTGGCCTTTTAAAATGATAAACTTGGATTAGCTAACACAACGTGCCATTGGAACACAGGAGTGATGGTTGCCTCTGTACGCCATGTAGATATTCAATAACAAAATCATCCGTTTCCAGCTACAATAGTCATTTACAGCATTAACAATGTCTACACTGTATTTCTGATCAATTTGATGTTATTTTAATGGACAACAAAATTAGCTTTTCTTCCCGAAAACAAGGACATTTCGAAGTGACCCCAAACTTTTGAACGGTAGTGTATATTATTACTTTTAAATCTCATGTAATCAGGTTAATATCTAAAATTGGAAGTCCTGATAATACATGTATCATATCTGATGATCCAATATCAAATCACATTACATCACAGGTATGTTTGAGATAAGAGCAATCTAGACTACTTTATTCCTTCATGTCATACTGTTTGTACTTGATTTTACCCTAATTGCTAAAGACGGACAATATTACTGTTAGGTTGCTGGGATAACGTGTGCACCACATTTGTCCAGTGGGTATTTATATTTTTCCAAGCCCTATTAAGTACAGTTGGCATCACTAGTTAATTGCTTGGCCTTGCCTGCTGCTCTCTCTCTCTCCCTGACCTTGTTATTGGTCTGGAGGGATCAATGGGACCGCTACAGTAGCAACAGATGGTATGCTATAGTCCCACTAACATATATAGACTTAATATAGGTCAAAGATGACACTTACCATTGAATTCCAATTCAGCCATCGCTGACTAATGTATACAACCAAGGGATTACTTCTGCAGTGTTTGTTTATGACATTATAGTTGCATGTATGTTGCCTGAATTTCAAATATATTCTGCTTTGCAAAAATGGGGAAATAGGCATGAACAGATATCCATGGACTAGGCTAGGGTTAGGAGTTTTTCTTGACCACATGACTCGACTAGAATGACACTGACCTGGCAAAAGAGTGGATCCTAGACAAACTGTTTTACTGAGTTTGACTGAATTGGAGCCATTTAGTGTAATGTCATGTCAAAATAATGTTTATTCTATTTCTTCCCTTTTGGGGGAGATGAAGGGGAGGGTGATTTCTCAATCCAGGGTTTGTGTTTGTTATTTTACCTCAACTTTCTTACAATGTGAAATAAAATATTATAAATCACTAAAAAAAAGCATTTCATAGTTTGGCATGGCTCAGTTTGGTTTGGCCTGGTCCAGCCTGTCTTACCGTTCTCCGGTGTAGCCTGGACTGCACAGACACTGTCCGCTGGAGGATACACACATCCCCCCGTTGTGACACTGACACTCCTGGGAACAGTTCCTCCCGAAGCGCCCCTCTGGACACGGCTGGCCACACACTGTACCCTAAACACACACAGAACATGGAATGTGTCAGCACAATATCAACATCCCAGAGTAAATACAATATGTAGGCCATTATATCAATATCCAGCCATTATTATGAGCCGTCCTCCCCAATTAATGTGCCACCAACCTCCTGTGATGTACATGGTGTCGTAGCTATCGACTCCTTGTAGTACCATTATATTATGACGTTATATTACTGTAAATGTCAATATGATAACATACAGTAATGCATGAGACTATCAAACATAATTTATGTGTGCGTATTACCATCCATCCAGCGGGGCAGGAGCACTCTCCAGTGACATGGTGGCACACTCCTCCATTCTGGCAAGGGCATCTCTCCTCACACTGCTGTCCATGCTTCCCTGGTGGGCACAGGTCCTCACAACTATAGGACAAGAGGAGAAACATGAAATCTATCCTTACAGACTTAAAGAAATGACAGAGTCAGAAACAAAAAGGGACTGATTAATTCATTATAATACAAATTCTGAAATTATGTCTTTCACAAGAACATCTCTTTCAAACCCTTTTTTGTCTTGAAGCACCCTAGCCACCATTGTCAGAAACTAGCAGGTTCACGTACACTACCGGTCATAAGTTTTAGAACACCTACTCATTCAAGGGTTTTTCTTTATTTTTACTATTTTCTACATTGTAGACTAATAGTTTTGATGTTTTCACTTTGAAATAACACATATGGAATCATGTAGTAACCAAAAAGTGTTAAACATATATTTGAGATTGTTCAAATTGTCACGCCCTGACCTTAGAGATCCTTATTTATTCTCTATGTTTGGTTAGGTCAGGGTGTGACTCGGGTGGGAAAATCTATGTTTTCTATTTCTTTGTGGTTTTGCCGAGTGTGGTTCCCAATCAGAGGCAGCTGGCTATCGTTGTCTCTGATTGGGGATCATATATAAGTTGTGATTTTCCCTTTGGGTTTTGTGGGGTGTTATTTTCTGTTTAGTGTCTGTGCCTGACGGAACTGTTCGCTTTCGTTTTTGGATTTGTTATTTTTGTTTGAGTGTTTCTTGTAAATAAATATCATGAACACTTTCCACGCTGCGCTTTGGTCCACTCTTCTTTCCACCGACGACGAGCGTTACAGAACACCCCACCAAAGAAGGACCAAGCAGCGTGGCCAGGAGGACTGGACATGGGAGGAAACCCTGGAGGGAAAAGGACCCTGGACACGGTCGGGGAGGATCGTCGTCCAAGGGAGCAGATGGAGGCAGCGAGAGCGGAACGACGACTATACGAAGAGTTAGCTCAACGACGGAAGCACGAGAGGCAGCGAGAGCGGAACGGCGACTATACGAAGAGTTAGCTCAACGACGGAAGCACGAGAGGCAGCGAGAGCGGAACGGCGACTATACGAAGAGTTTACATTTTTTTTTTGTTTATTTCACCTTTATTTAACCAGGTAGGCTAGTTGAGAACAAGTTCTCATTTGCAACTGCGACCTGGCCAAGATAAAGCATAGCAGTGTGAACAGACAACACAGAGTTACACATGGAGTAAACAATTAACAAGTCAATAACACAGTAGAAAAAAAAGGGGAGTCTATATACAATGTGTGCAAAAGGCATGAGGTAGGCGAATAATTACAATATTGCAGATTAACACTGGAGTGATAAATGATCAGATGATCATGTACAGGTAGAGATATTGGTGTGCAAAAGAGCAGAAAAGTAAATAAATAAAAACTGTGGGGATGAGGTAGGTGAAAACGGGTGGGCTATTTACCAATAGACTATGTACAGCTGCAGCGATCGGTTAGCTGCTCAGATAGCTGATGTTTGAAGTTGGTGAGGGAGATAAAAGTCTCCAACTTCAGCGATTTTTGCAATTCGTTCCAGTCACAGGCAGCAGAGTACTGGAACGAAAGGCGGCCGAATGAGGTGTTGGCTTTAGGGATGATCAGTGAGATACACCTGCTGGAGCGCGTGCTACAAATGGGTGTTGCCATCGTGACCAGTGAACTGAGATAATGCGGAGCTTTACCTAGCATGGCCTTGTAGATGACCTGGAGCCAGTGGGTCTGGCGACGAATATGTAGCGAGGGCCAGCCGACTAGAGCATACAAGTCGCAGTGGTGGGTAGTATAAGGTGCTTTAGTGACAAAACGGATGGCACTGTGATAAACTGCATCCAGTTTGCTGAGTAGAGTGTTGGAAGCAATTTTGTAGATGACATCGCCGAAGTCGAGGATCGGTAGGATAGTCAGTTTTACTAGGGTAAGCTTGGCAGCGTGAGTGAAGGAGGCTTTGTTGCGGAATAGAAAGCCGACTCTTGATTTGATTTTCGATTGGAGATGTTTGATATGAGTCTGGAAGGAGAGTTTGCAGTCTAGCCAGACACCTAGGTACTTATAGGTGTCCACATATTCAAGGTCGGAGCCATCCAGGGTGGTGATGCTAGTCGGGCATGCGGGTGCAGGCAGCGATCGGTTGAAAAGCATGCATTTGGTTTTACTAGCGTTTAAGAGCAGTTGGAGGCCACGGAAGGAGTGTTGTATGGCATTGAAGCTCGTTTGGAGGTTAGATAGCACAGTGTCCAATGACGGGCCGAAAGTATATAGAATGGTGTCGTCTGCGTAGAGGTGGATCAGGGAATCGCCCGCAGCAAGAGCAACATCATTGATATATACAGAGAAAAGAGTCGGCCCGAGAATTGAACCCTGTGGCACCCCCATAGAGACTGCCAGAGGACCGGACAGCATGCCCTCCGATTTGACACACTGAACTCTGTCTGCAAAGTAATTGGTGAACCAGGCAAGGCAGTCATCCGAAAAACCGAGGCTACTGAGTCTGCCGATAAGAATATGGTGATTGACAGAGTCGAAAGCCTTGGCAAGGTCGATGAAGACGGCTGCACAGTACTGTCTTTTATCGATGGCGGTTATGATATCGTTTAGTACCTTGAGTGTGGCTGAGGTGCACCCGTGACCGGCTCGGAAACCAGATTGCATAGCGGAGAAGGTACGGTGGGATTCGAGAGGGTCAGTGACCTGTTTGTTGACTTGGCTTTCGAAGACCTTAGACAGGCAGGGCAGAATGGATATAGGTCTGTAACAGTTTGGGTCCAGGGTGTCTCCCCCTTTGAAGAGGGGGATGACTGCGGCAGCTTTCCAATCCTTGGGGATCTCAGACGATATGAAAGAGAGGTTGAACAGGCTGGTAATAGGGGTTGCGACAATGGCGGCGGATAGTTTCCTCTGGCCTGCTCGCCTCCCTACCACTGAGGAAGTACAGTTCCCGCTCAGCCCAGTCAAAACTGTTCGCTGCTCTGGCCCCCCAATGGTGGAACAAACTCCCTCACGACGCCAGGACAGCGGAGTCAATCACCACCTTCCGGAGACACCTGAAACCCCACCTCTTTAAGGAATACCTAGGATAGGATAAAGTAATCCTTCTCACCCCCCTTAAAAGATTTAGATGCACTATTGTGAAGTGGCTGCTCCACTGGATGTCATAAGGTGAATGCACCAATTTGTAAGTCGCTCTGGATAAGAGCGTCTGCTAAATGACTTAAATGTAAATGTAAATGTTTCAGAAATAGAGGGTCCAGATTGTCAAGCCCAGCTGATTTATATGGAGTTAGCTCAACGACGGAAGCACGAGAGGCAGCGAGAGCGGAACGGAGACTATACGAAGAGTTAGCTCAACGACAGAAGCACGAGAGGCAGCGAGAGCAGAACGGAGACTATACGAAGAGTTAGCTCAACGACGGAAGCACGAGAGGCAGCGAGAGCGGAACGGCGACTATACGAGGAGTTAGCTCAACGACGGAAGCACGAGAGGCAGCGAGAGCAGAACGGAGACTTATACGAGGAGTTAGCTCAACGACGGAAGCACGAGAGGCAGCGAGAGCGGAACGGCGACTATACGAAGAGTTAGCTCAACGACAGAAGCACGAGAGGCAGCCCCGCCAAAAATTGTGTGGGGGGGACACACAGGGAGATTGGCGGAGGTAGGGTTTAGACCTGAGCCACCACCCCGTGCTTACCGTGGGGAGCGTGTGACTGGTCAGGCACCGTGTTATGCGGTGATGCGCACGGTGTCTCCAGTGAGCATTCACAGGCCGGCATTTGCCGGGCGGAAGTGGGCATCCAGCCAGGACGGGTTGTGCCAGCTCTACGCTCGAGACCTCTAATGCGCCTCCACGGCCCAGTGTATCCTGTGCCTGCTCCACGCAACAGGCTTCCAGTGCATCTCCTCAGTCCGGTGAGACCTGTTCCGGTTCCATGTACCAGGCCTCCAGTATGTCTCCCCAGCCTGGTAAGCCCTGTGGCAGCTCCACGCACCAGGCTTCCAGTACGTCTCCTCAGTCCGGTGAGACCTGTTCCGGTTCCACGTACCAGGCCTCCAGTATGTCTCCCCAGCCTGGTAAGCCTTGTGGCAGCTCCACGCACCAGGCTTCCAGTACGTCTCCTCAGTCCGGTGAGACCTGTTCCGGCTCCACATACAGGAGCCTGTAGTGATGATCCATGGCACGAATCCTCCAGTGATGATCCATGGCCCGGAGCCTGCAGTGAAAATCCAGGGCACGGAGCCTCCAGCGACGGTCCCCAGTCCGGAGCCTGCAGCGACGGTCCCCAGTCCGGAGCCTGCAGTGACGGTCCCCAGTCCGGAGCCTGCAGCGACGGTCCCCAGTCCGGAGCCTCCAGCGACGGTCCCCAGTCTGGAGCCTGCAGCGACGGTTCCCAGTCTGGATTTGTTATTTTTGTTTGAGTGTTTTTTGTAAATAAATATCATGAACACTTTCCACGCTGAGCTTTGGGCCACTCTTCCTTCCACCGACAACGAGCGTTGCACAAATAGCCACCCTTCACCTTGGTGACAGCTTTACACCCTCTTGGCATTCTCTCAACCATCTTCATGGGGTAGTCACCTGGAATGCATTTCAATTAACAGGTGTACCCTTCTTAAAAGTGCATTTGTGGAGATTCTTTCCTTCTTAATGCATTTGAGCCAATCAATTGTGTTGTGACAATGGGGGTGGGGTGGTGGTATACAGAAGATAGCCCTATTTGGTAAAAAATCAAATCCATATGATGGCAAAGAGAAGAAGCAAAGAGAAACGACAGTCCACTCTCTGAAAGTTCCATCAAGTGCAGTCGCAAAAACCATCAAGCGCTATGATGAAACTGTCTCTCATGAGGACCGCCACAGGAATGGAAGACCTCTGCTGCAGAGGATAAGTTCATTAGAGTTACCAGCCTCAGAAATTACAGCCCAAATAAATGCTTCACAGAGTTCAAGTAACAGACACATCTGAACATCAACTGTTCAGAGGAGACTTTGTGAATCAGGCCTTTAGGTGTAAAGGCTATTTGACCAAGGAGAGTGATGGAGTGCTGCATCAGATGACCTGGCCTCCGCAATCCCCCGACCTCAACCAAATTGAGATGGTTTGGGATGAGTCGGACCGCAGAGGGAAGGAAAAGCAGCCAACAAGTGCTCAGCATATGTGGGAACTCCTTCAAGGCTGTGGCTATTTGAAGAATCTCAAATATAAAATATTATATAGACTTTTTTTGGTTACTACATGATTCCATATGTGTTATTTCATAGTTTTGATTTCTACAATGTAGAAAATAGTACAAATAAAGAAAAACCCTATGACTGGTAGTGTACATAGTGTGTGTTTGTGTTTTTTTTTCTTTCCCGAGTGCGTGCATATGTGCGTGTCTCTGATGACTCACAAGGCACCGGTGTATCCGGGTGAACACTTGCACTCCCCGGTCACGTGGTGGCACGCTGCTCCATTTTGGCACAGGCACTTCTGTTGGCACCCGTTGCCATAGGTGCCCGCCTCGCAGACCTCTTCGCAGCGCCAGCCCCTGTACCCGGGCTGGCAGATACAGGCGCCCGTGATGGGGTTACACAGTGCACTGTTCTGACACTGGCAGCGGTTACTGCAGTGGGGACCCCAGTGGTTGCTGTCACACGCTGAGAGAGAAATAAGAGAGAGAGAATGTAAGATTTAAACTAGGAAATATAAAAAAGGGCTGATTTTAGCGTTGTATTCAGTAAGTGAGTGTTAGTTTGTAAGTATGTATTTTAGAAGAAGGCTCAGAACATACTGTAAATATAGGACTTTAAAATCTCCAAAAGCTCCTAATATCCAGGTCATTGAGGTATTCAAATACATCGAAAATTAGTTGACTGCTAAGAGACCACAAAACAAAGCCAGAAACCACCAGCCATCCACAACCTGCTCCTCAAGCTGTTTTTGATTTATTACCTCACATTGAGGTCAATCATCTCTCCTTGCCAGTTGTGCGTTACTACGATTTATTTCAGGCACACACCTGTTTTCAGTTTTGGACAGGCAGCTGTGCTGGAGAAGCACTTCACCAACAATCGCCTCAGCCAAAGCTATTGTAAACATCTGGGTCAAATGAAAGCCTGCGCTTCATCGATGTCTCTATGTTAAGTCACTTGACCAAAACAAACATACTGTCCCCAAATGAGTGTTGAGGTTGATAACTTTAGGTCGTGTTTCACTATTAACCCAGGAAGTTAACCATCTGTGGGGAAGGGGGATCCTACCAGCCTACCACACTCAAGACCGCTCCTATTAAAAATCTGAGTAGCTGAGTGGAGTCACACATCTTTAGCGTGGACCCGGCCCTCCTTTTATCTGTTTCAACAGTTCATTAGGGAGCACCATAGCAACAGAAAACAAAAATAATAATTTCTCATTGGACAAGTCCAGGTAATGCCTCCCTGTTTCAGTCTGTTTTCTTCTGTTTGGTGCCAAATGAACACGACCCAGCTTTCTCTTGCCTCTCAAACGTAGGTTCTCTGCTGAACTGGAGGCAACTCACATTCTCTCTGCAACCACATGTTTATTCTAGTTGTCTTTCATCTTCTGTGAAACACGTTTCTATGTTTCTACGATTACGGCAGTACTCGTAAGGGAACTTCCCTTATGGTAGGATTAGGGTTAGGGTACTGCCCTCATGGTTGGGTTAGGGTACTGCCCTCATGGTTGGGTTAGGGTTAGGGTACTGCCCTCATGGTTGGGTTAGGGTTAGGGTACTGCCCTCATGGTTGGGTTAGGGTTATGGTACTGCTCTCATGGTTGGGTTAGGGTTATGGTACTGCCCTCATGGTTGGGTTAGGGTTATGGTACTGCTCTCATGGTTGGGTTAGGGTTAGGGTACTGCCCTCGTGGTTGGGTTAATGTTAGGGTACTGCCCTCATAGTTGGGTTAGGGTACTGCCCTCATGGTTGGGTCATGGTTAGGGTACTGCCCTCATGGTTGCCCTAAGGGGTCTGGTAATGACTTGGGGGAAATATGAGAGAACACAGGTTTACATTCACTGGCAAACACTTCATTAGAAATGCACTGTATAAACTCAGAGCTTAGTCTCAGAGAAAGAGGCCTCTCTTTAGCAGTGTGGAGATCGACAGAGTTTAGAGTTGAGAGCGGGACAATCTTAAAGACAGGCATCAGTACTAGTAAGCCCAAACAAAGATAGACAGCAAGTGGTCAGTAGTTACTACTAGGTATCCAACTAAGTATCCAACTATCTATCCAACTAGGTATCTAACTAGGTATCCAACTAGGTATCTAACTAGGTATCTAACTAGGTATCTAACTAGGTATCCAACTAGGTATCCAACTATCTATCCAACTATCTATTCAACTAGGTATCTAACTAGGTATCCAACTAGGTATCTAACTAGGTATCTAACTAGGTATCTAACTAGGTATCTAACTAGGTATCCAACTAGGTATCCAACTATCTATCCAACTAGGTATCCAACTAGGTATTCAACTATCTATCCAACTAGGTATCCAACTATGTTTCTAACTAGGTATCCAACTAGGTATCCAACTATCTATCCAACTATCTATCCAACTAGGTATCTAACTAGGTATCTAACTAGGTATCTAACTAGGTATCTAACTAGGTATCCAACTAGGTATCCAACTATCTATCCAACTAGGTATCCAACTAGGTATTCAACTATCTATCCAACTAGGTATCCAACTATGTTTCTAACTAGGTATCCAACTAGGTATCCAACTATCTATCCAACTATCTATCCAACTAGGTATCTAACTAGGTATCCAACTAGGTATCCAACTATCTATCCAACTAGGTATCTAACTAGGTATCCAACTAGGTATCTAACTAGGTATCTAACTAGGTATCTAACTAGGTATCCAACTAGGTATCCAACTATCTATCCAACTATCTATCCAACTAGGTATCCAACTAGGTATCCAACTATCTATCCAACTAGGTATCTAACTAGGTATCCAAATAGGTATCCAACTATCTATCCAACTAGGTATCCAACTAGGTATCTAACTAGGTATCCAATTAGGTATCTAACTAGGTATCTAACTAGGTATCTAACTAGGTATCCAACTATCTATCCAACTAGGTATCCAACTATGTATCTAACTAGGTATCCAACTAGGTATCCAACTATCTATCCAACTAGGTATCTAACTAGGTATCTAACTAGGTATCTAACTAAGTATCCAACTAGGTATCCAACTATCTATCCAACTAGGTATCTAACTAGGTATCCAACTAGGTATCTAACTAGGTATCTAACTAGGTATCCAACTAGGTATCCAACTATCTATCCAACTATGTATCCAACTAGGTATCTAACTAGGTATCCAACTAGGTATCCAACTAGGTATCTAACTAGGTATATAACTAGGTATCCAACTAGGTATCCAACTATCTATCCAACTAGGTATCTAACTAGGTATCCAACTAGGTATCCAACTATCTATCCAACTATCTATCCAACTAGGTATCTAACTAGGTATCCAACTAGGTATCTAACTAGGTATCTAACTAGGTATCCAACTAGGTATCTAACTATCTATCCAACTATCTATCCAACTAGGTATCCAACTAGGTATCTAACTAGGTATCCAACTAGGTATCCAACTATCTATCCAACTAGGTATCTAACTAGGTATCCAACTAGGTATCTAACTAGGTATCTAACTAGGTATCTAACTAGGTATCCAACTAGGTATCCAACTATCTATCCAACTATCTATCCAACTAGGTATCTAACTAGGTATCCAACTAGGTATCCAACTATCTATCCAACTATCTATCCAACTAGGTATCTAACTAGGTATCCAACTAGGTATCTAACTAGGTATCTAACTAGGTATCCAACTAGGTATCTAACTATCTATCCAACTATCTATCCAACTAGGTATCCAACTAGGTATCTAACTAGGTATCCAACTAGGTATCCAACTATCTGTATCCAACTAGGTATCTAACTAGGTATCCAACTAGGTATCCAACTATCTATCCAACTAGGTATCTAACTAGGTATCCAACTAGGTATCTAACTAGGTATCCAACTATCTATCCAACTAGGTATCCAACTATGTTTCTAACTAGGTATCCAACTTGGTATCCAACTATCTATCCAACTAGGTATCTAACTAGGTATCCAACTAGGTATCCAACTATCTATCCAACTATCTATCCAACTAGGTATCCAACTAGGTATCCAACTATCTATCCAACTAGGTATCTAACTAGGTATCCAAATAGGTATCCAACTATCTATCCAACTAGGTATCCAACTAGGTATCTAACTAGGTATCCAATTAGGTATCTAACTAGGTATCTAACTAGGTATCTAACTAGGTATCCAACTAGGTATCCAACTATCTATCCAACTAGGTATCTAACTAGGTATCTAACTAGGTATCCAACTAGGTATCTAACTAGGTATCCAACTAGGTATCCAACTAGGTATCCAACTTGGTATCTAACTAGGTATCCAACTAGGTATCTAACTAGGTATCCAACTAGGTATCCAACTATCTATCCAACTAGGTATCTAACTAGGTATCCAACTAGGTATCCAACTATCTATCTAACTATCTATCCAACTATCTATCCAACTAGGTATCCAACTAGGTATCTAACTAGGTATCCAACTAGGTATCCAACTATCTATCCAACTATCTATCCAACTAGGTATCTAACTAGGTATCCAACTAGGTATCTAACTATCTATCCAACTAGGTATCTAACTAGGTATCCAACTAGGTATCCAACTATCTATCCAACTAGGTATCCAACTAGGTATCCAACTAGGTATCTAACTATCTATCCAACTATCTATCCAACTAGGTATCCAACTAGGTATCTAACTAGGTATCCAACTAGGTATCCAACTATCTATCCAACTAGGTACCTAACTAGGTATCCAACTAGGTATCCAACTATCTATCCAACTAGGTATCTAACTAGGTATCCAACTATCTATCCAACTATCTATCCAACTAGGTATCTAACTAGGTATCCAACTAGGTATCTAACTAGGTATCTAACTAGGTATCTAACTAGGCATCCAACTAGGCATCCAACTAGGTATCCAACTATGTATCTAACTAGGTATCTAACTAGGTATCCAACTAGGTATCCAACTAGGTATCTAACTAGGTATCCAACTAGGTGCCTAACTAGGTATCTAACTAGGTATCTAACTAGGTATCTAACTAGGTATCTAACTAGATATCCAACTAGGTATCCAACTCAGTGTCCAAAAAAAAGTAAAAAACATCACACTAAAGAAGACAACCGGCCTTAGCTTCATTCTATTTCATTTATTTCATTGTAAGGTGCATAAAGGAACAACACATGTACAGTACAGGTAATTGCCAAAATAATGTTAACACTCAATTGAATTAGGGATACAAAGTATATTGAAAGCAGGTACTTCCACACAGCTGTGGTTCCTGAGTTAATTAAGCAATGAATTAACATCCCATCATACTTAGGGTCATGTATAAAAATGCTGGGCAGGCCATCATTTTGGCTACCATGGCTATGCCCCATAGGATGACAATGCCCCCATCCGCAGGGAACGAGTGTTTCACTGAAGTGTTTGATGATCATGAAAATGATTTAAACCATATTCCATGTCTTAGTCATCAGAGCTCAACCCAACTGTACACTGGAGATTCTGGAGCGACGCCTTTCCACCACCATCAACAAAACACCAAATGATGGAATATTTGATGGATTAATGGTGTCGCATCCCTCCAACAGTTAGACAGTTGTAGAATCTATGCCAAGGTGCGTTGAAGCTGTTCTGACTCATAGTGGCTCAACGCCCTATTAAGATACTTTATGTTGATATTTACTATATTTTGGCAATTGCCTGTAGCTTCATCAGGTTAATTTCGACACTTGTTTTGGATACCTCCCACTGGGCACACACTGGTTGAATCAACGTTGTTTCCACATCATTTCAATTAAATTATGTTGAACCAACGTGGAATAGATGTTGAATTGACGTCTGTGCCCAGTGGGCTGTAACAGTAAACTTACTTTGCCGCTATAAAGAATCAGAAATCATCAACTACATCAACATGTATATAAGGCATCATCATTGTACTAGTTACAGTACAAGTTCCACTCCCGGATTGAATCAAAATGAACCCTTCTGCTTCTGGGCCCTCATTGCTTCTTGACGTCTTTACCCACGACGTCAGAAACTAGAGTGTGGTTGAAGGGTGTCTGCCAACCAGGCACATAAACAGTAAAGACCTTCCCTTTCCCATGTGTGGTGTGGTATTAGATTGAGGCCGACCTCCTCGGCCACACGTGTTATGGCTGCCCTGATTAAAGCATGAAGAGGTCTGATGAGAGGATGCGAGTGGAAGCCTCACGCCTTAAAATGGGCCGTAAAATGTACTGTGTTTGGGTGAACGATGACATCGTTGACTGGGTGTGTGTGGAGGTTGAAGGGTATGTGTGTGTGTGCGTGATGGTGATGGTGTAATCAATAGGTGTGTTGTGCTCACACCCCTCCCCCTTTTCACAAGGAAAGTCCCCATAGTCATAGTATGACCATAGAATTAGAATGCATTAATTATAGTCTGACCCAAAAATGTGTATGAGTCGGCGAAACCACTTAAAATCAGTTCTTCTTCACAGTTCTTTTCACCCACCCTATCCTTCCTCCACAGCTACACAGTTACACAAGCTGGACTGACCGTATAAAACCAACCAGCTGTTTATCTCAAGCTATTTCCAGAGCAGTAAAAACCACTAGCTCCTCGTGAATCAGTCCTCTTAACATCGGATATTTTCACAAATATTTTCCTCCAATTTATAGGAAGTATGGACTTTCAAAGTCAAACAAGCCTTCGACAGCAATCTGACCTAAAATGCGTCACTGACTGAAATTCAGCTTATGCGTCTACAATATCATTGTAGGAGTTCTGGGTCTTCTGTAGATGATCCTTTACTACCTGTAACATTTCCGGAGATGATGGAAAATGTCCTGTCCAGAGTTCCAGACAAACATCTGGCCAAACATTGAGCTGCCTGAATGTACAGTAATCCATACACCATAACGAGTCAACTGGAGACCAGTCATATTGCTCAACAGTCACTATAAGGTTAGACTGATACCAGACATGATTGAGAACTGTTCAAGGTACAATTAAATTCAGATCTAGAATCCTTTCTCTATCCTACCCTTACCCATAAAAAGGAAAAAAATACACACCGCCCTGAAGTCAGCACTTACAGTGATAGTTCATCCATATTGCTAAATTACTTACTTTACCAAGCCACTGCCACCAACCACTAACTTTTAAGCATTTTATAACCAAAGTCAATGTATCATATATTACCATGGTTGGAATTTCACACCCATTTCATGCAACCTCATCCTTCACTATGGAGCGACAGGAAGAGTATCCTTTAACACTGAGCCAAGCTGAGCCAAACAGCATGACCCTCATGTGGCGCTGGACATGCGCCAACCAAGAACTATGCTGTACCCCAACCACAGTTTCTCTCTGACACAGCTAAAACCAGGAAACCAGGAGTATTCTTGGCTCAACCGCTTAACGGCTGCCATATTGGATCCTGCATTAGCCTCTTTCCATTTTGGCCTGCTGGTGAAAAGTGCGCTGCTTAGCTGCGGGCTAAAGTGCTGTGTTTTACACAGTATCACACAGTGTGGGCAGTGGGTGCGGAGAGAGAGAGAGAGAAAGAGAGACAGAAAGAAAGAGGGAGAGATTAAGAAAGAAATAAGAGAGCGAGGGCAAGGTAGAGAGAAATAGAGAAAAAGTCAATTTTGCAGAGAAACCTCCTCTCGCATTTACTGTGGGACTCCGGTATCTTTGTGCAACCTGATCTAGATAGAAAGGGTTAGGGTTCAAACTGACCTAGATAGAAAGGGTTAGGGTTCAACCTGACCTAGATAGAAAGGGTTATGGTTCAACCTGATCTAGATAGAAAGGGTTAGGGTTCAACCTGACCTAGATAGAAAGGGTTAGGGTTCAACCTGACCTAGATAGAAAGGGTTATGGTTCAACCTGACCTAGATAGAAAGGGTTATGGTTCAACCTGACCTAGATAGAAAGGGTTATGGTTCAACCTGACCTAGATAGAAAGGGTTATGGTTCAACCTGACCTAGATAGAAATGTCCCACTAGAAAACCTGAAGGGCTCCTCATTGTCGAGCCTTGGGACAAACTGTTCCCTTTTATTCAAGACTCAGCACATATGACCCAAAGACAAGAGACACACTAAGCATTGGGGGTTTGGTCATGAGGTTGTTTGTTCCAGAAATTGGATCAAGATGTTCTGTTATTGACATATATTATGTTGATTACACGAATAAAGCAGTTCATTGCTTAGAAAACACAAGCAATCAGTGATTGGCAATACATACAGACCACATGCAATGGACAAAATCTAGGCCAGGGGTCGGCAACAGGCGGCAGGAACTCCTATAATCAACCTCTTTACTTTACTTATCTTTACTATTCTTGACTAAAAGTCATTTCTCCTCTACCTATGGAAATCAGACCAAATTATCCTGTCAAAAACAAACTCAAGTTTTACAACCCAATCTAAAAATAATCCAGAGAGCTTCTAAGAGACAGAGCAATCCTCTTGAAAAAGTGTCAGTTACAGAGAAAAAACCATTGCCCAGTAATTTGACATGCTATTTGTCGAGAGTTGGCCCAGACTTTGCCCCAGACCAAGAGTGAGGAACGGAAGAAGGGAGGGATGGAAGGAGGGAGGGAGAGAAAGAGGGAGAAAGAAAGACAGAAAAAGAGAGAGAGGGATGGAGGGAGGGAGTGTTTTTCCATGCCTCTAAGATCGCCCACTCTTCCATGCAGAGCCCTGCACAGTGTGTCAGCCCACAAGGCTCATGGGAACAGTCATACAGAGGAATCCCAGCTAAGAGACGACATCTGTACAATTCCTCAACATTTCCACATTATTGTGTGAGTGAGTTAAAGAGGATATATTATGTTTTCTTTCTCTCCCCTCCCCCTTTCTTTCTCTTAAACACTCACCCTCTCTCCCTCTGACCCCTCTCTCACTCTGTGTGTGTGTGTGTGTGTGTTTCCAAGGATTCGACCATGACAATTAACTTCCGTGGGATACTCCAGTGAGATACTCAAGCTGGACAGCTCAGAAATGGCATTGGCAAGGCATTTGAAGTTATTTGTCTCCCTCGGTTTGGGTACAGCCTGGGTACATGGCTGGATAGATGTCCTAGGGCTGGTACTATGTTTATGTCATTATATACACTGAGTGTACCAAATGGAACACCTGCTCTTTCCATGACATAGACTGACCAGGTGAATCCAGGTGAAAGCTATGATCCCTTATTGAGGTCACTTGTTAAATCCACTTCAATCAGTGTAGATGAAGGGGAGGAGACAGGTTAAAGAAGGATTTTTAAGCCTTGAGACAATAGAGACATGGATTGTGTATGTGTGTCATTCAGAGGGTGAATGGGCAGGACAAAAGATCGAAGTGCCTTTGAACGGGTATGGTAGTAGGTGCCAGGCGCAATATTAGGAGGGTGTTCCTAATGTTTTGTACACTCACTGTATATCAAGTGAACTGTTGGAGTTGTACAGTAAACACACGTATATCAAGTGAACTGTTGGAGTTGTACAGTAAACACACGTATATCAAGTGAACTGTTGGAGTTGTACAGTAAACACACTTACTACTGGGATTCTCTAATGTTACAGTCTATTAGATTTAAATTTGGTTGAGTTGTTAAGTAACGTGAATTCAAAGTGAATTTAACAACAACAAAAAATCACAAATGTAATTACATTTTGGTTAAAAGTGGTGTAAAAAAAGAAATTCCTTTACATTGATGACTTTTTGCAAATCCAATTAGTTTTCCACATTTATTCAACATCATCACATAGACTGTTTGTTGTTAAAATGACGTGGAAACAATGTTGATTTAACCAGATTGAACCAAATTCTTTTCTGCACATTTTTGGGGTTTAGGTGTCCAAACTCTAAGCCACTCAAGCCAAGTTCAATACCGAAAATATAGAAATATATATTCAACCATTGCTGTAAAGTAATAACTTAAAACAACACCTGTTAAATCAAGCATCTATCAAGTATGAAAGTATAAGAGGAGACCGACAGCTATTGTAAATTCCCTATTGCAGGCTTATCATTTCCCAAGTGAAGTACAGTTCAATATAAAGAGGAGCCACAATAGGCTACAGTGCATCCCATATGGCATCCTATTCAGTGCACTACTTTTGACCAGGGCCCATAGGGTTGTAGTCAAAAGTAGTGCAATAGGAAATAGGGTGCCATTTGGAACACAACCTCCATCTCCATGTTAAAAGCCAACCCACATAAACCTAACACCTGACACACTGTTTCCAGACTAATGGCTTCAGCTGTGTGTGTCTGATTGTTCCTCACTGTGTGCCCAGACTGCCCTAGATGATCCTAATACAGCATATAATCCACTCCAGCCAAACAGGCTCCTCTGAGCTAACTAACTAACTCTCTCCTGTCTCGTAAACAAAAGCCGGACACTTTATGACCAAGCCGTTGTGTGGATATGGAGTTTCAGCGCAAGGTATTAATACCTTTTATTTTCCAAGAGACAGGGAGGTTTCTGTGAATTGTGGGGTCTTGGAATTGACAGGGGATATTCGAAAACAGCTGGGTATTAGTGCTTCATTTAAAGGTTAGATTGTTTTCATACATTTGATACAAATCGTCTGAGTGGCGTTGAGCGCTAGGTAGTGGCGCTAAGTAGTGGTTAGCATCGCTTCATTTTCTGAGGGGGTCATTGAGTTAAGGTCTTTTGAAAGGTTTTATGTTAAAACCAGTGAATAGATAAGAGACAAGTCAAGAGTCATGGACAAAATGAAACAGTCCCTCCTGAGTATCTTGGGTTGTTGGGTTGTTGATGTCATGCGTCTACTGTGAAATCACAAGAGCTAGACCCTCGGGTTATTTCCTACATTACCATCCTTACAATTTCTCTCTTTCATTCTTCCCACACTTCCTTTTTAATCTAAGAAAGAGATTTAGCGTACTCCCTTTTCCTCTTGTTCTTGAACCCCACACAGCAAAAACAAGCCTCAGACATATTGTTGGGGTCCGTTGATCCGTAAACTAGAGGCAACAATAAGGCAACAATAAGTCTGGCTTTTAAGGCTCAAGAGGAAATGAAAAGTCATATTACTTAGGGGGATATTGAATAGGGTACTAGGATACTGCACGGGACCCCCCCACACCCCCTTTGAGAGACTGGCTCAAGGGGGGCCCCCAAAACAGAGACTGAATGCAGCTAAGACCTGGTTTTAAAAAGGAAATGGATATTCATTCTCAACACGACTGGTTGGCTTAGCCTTAGACCGTTCCACTCAATGAGTTGACTCTGATCTCAAAGCAGTAAGATGGATATTTGGGTAGATTACACCGACTATATCCTGAAACAGCATGCTTTTAGAAGAATATGTAGCCTGTAACACAGCAAAACAAAATATACTGCATTCCAAATAGAGATGTTACTGTGTTTTCACAGACAACAAATAAATGAAAACATTCCTCATCAGTCTCTCCCATGTCCATCGATCTAATAAAACAAGTTGACTCATTGGATGGTTTGGGTGAAAACAGACTTTGAGCTAATCAGCTGTTAACAAACACACCCACCAGGGGTGGGCCTGAGGGGCTATCCTGGGCTACTCTTATTGATCCATGAACCAAGCAGTCAATACAGATTAGTTACAGTAATCATAGGAGCACGTGTGGTGGCCCCAGGCGCAGACCAACGGCCAGTAGGACCCCTCACCGTGGCTGTGTAATACTCACGGAATGATATCATTCTCATACTGTCAAAATAATTCCAAATTCTAACAAAACATAACTTTACAAAAATGATTCCTGCTTGGCTCAGTTGGTAGAGCATGGTGCTTGCAATGCCAGGATTGTGGGTTTGATTCCCACCAGTACAGGAAAAAAAAAGTCTGAAAATATAAATATATGTTTGCTCTGCATAAGAGCATCTGCTAAATGACTTAAATGTAAATAAAGGTAAAGTGTAAAAAGGTAGTTCTAGGAATAGCCCAGGAATAGCCTAGGAATAGCCCAGGAATAGCCTAGGAATAGCCTAGCAGTAACAATAACATTTTCTTTTTTATCTAACTTGGCAACTTTGGAGAAATTTGTGCACTTTGATCCCATTAGGTAAGGCACAAGTGGTTTTAAGTGATATAGCGCTACAAGCCTATCTATGACCATATCTCCTTACCTTTTACCATTGGTCCAGTTAGCCAGTCAGATCCCAGACTAGTGATATTAGGATCTGGTTCCCCACCATCAGACAGATTAGTCAGGCCTGTTCAGGTCCTTAGGGATTCCCAGGCTCCAGACACAACAATAAGGTCCCAGCCTCCAGACACAACAATAAGCCCCTTTATTAAACGATGGACACTGGAGACAGCGGGGGAGCAATGCTTGAGCACCTAATATAATCACAGACACACACATGTGTGGAGGCTCACGCACACACAGTCGCATACACACTTACACACGCCCACGCATTATGCACACAGACACACACAGGGCTCATAGACTCCTTACACCTGTTTCAATAGAGACTGAAAGAGGATACTTTTTAATCTGATAACATCACTTATCCCCCCCCCTACACAATTTGCTCTACATTCATTCTAGATCAAGAAAACAAGTCTAAAAACCCAAATATTTCATAATCTAAACTTTATCCCAAAGTTCCTCAAATGACAATCTAAAATAAGCTATATTGCATTCTATAACTCCAAGGGCAGTCATGCTGGCCATCTTGAAAGAGAAGGCAGTGAGTGGAAGTTCTACCCTGCCGTTTGGCTAACAAAGACAAAGGCCTTGAAGTGTGACGCCTTTCAGACAGAGCACATAGAAGAAGACCTGGCAATCTCACAACTCACAGGCAAATGTCCCAAATGGCCCCCTGTTCACGATGTAGTGCACTACCTAGCAAAAAGCCCATAGGCCCCTGGTCAAAAGTAGTGCACTACATAGGAAATAGGGTGCCATTTGGGATGCTGACACACACGGTGTCCCCACTTTGTCTGCAGCTGTGGATCAGGGTACAAACAACGTGGCTGCAGGGGTGTCACGTCCATATTTATACATCAAAGCGGTTCCAGACTAACAAAAATAGGGTGACTTCACCCATGTCACATTCACGTCGTAACAAATACGGACGTTCAAGATAAAAGCAAACCCAAGTGTGCCCAAATGAGATCAGAGGGGTGGATGAGCCTGGTGTGTGTGAGGGAGGAAGTGTGTATTGGCAGTAGGGTCTGAGAGAGTCACACTATGTGCGAGCTGAGAGACAAAACGCCTGTTAGTGTATGTGTGTGTGTGTGTTTATTTCTCTGTCTCTCTCTCTCTCTTTCTCTGTGTGTGTGTGTTTGTCTTTGTGCCTGCGTGTGTGTTACTCTCTATCTCTCTGTGTGTGTGTTTGTTTTTGTGCCTGCGTGTGTGTTACTCTCTATCTCTCTGTGTGTGTGTTTGTTTTTGTGCCTGCGTGTGTGTTACTCTCTATCTCTCTGTGTGTGTGTTTTGTCTTTGTGCCTGTGTGTGTGTTACTCTCTATCTGTGTGTGTGTGTGTGTGTGTGTGTGTGTGTGTGTGTGTGTGTGTGTGTGTGTGTGTGTGTGTGTGTGTGTGTGCGTGTGTGTGTGTGTGTGTGTAGGCAGGCCGAGGCGGACAGACAGACAGACGGACAGGCAGACAAATAGACTGACAGACACAGCTGTAGAGTCTCACCACTGGAGCAGTCGGGGCCCCCCCAGCCGGGCTCACACTGGCAGGTGCTGGGGGCTACACAACGGCCATGAACACACTTCTCGGCACAGTGGGCTGGAGAGAGTGATGAGGAGGAGCAGGGAAATTGAAGGGAGGGATGAGGAGAGAGAGGGAAAAACAAGAGGAAAGAAAGGTCAGATTTTAGTGGCTTTTAGAACACATTGCTACTCCCAGGAAAACCATGTGGATTTACATCAAAGGAATACAGATTCCTGAACCGATAACAACAATATCATAAGAAGGGTTTGATTGAGCCTGTCTGGAACGTGAGATGGGCATGGTTTGCACTTCTGGGACTACGTAATTTGGTCCCATTAAACAGGGCAAACTCAATCAAGCGCAGCTAAAGTATTTGAAAGAAAACTATTACAATTAAACCCATGTTCCGAATAGACAATCAGAATTCCAGTGAGAATGGGATCCAATTCCTTAGGGACAGAGACTTCAGGCTGGACATGATTGGTCCACAACGTTCAAAAAAACATGTACACAAACATAACGTCAGACCGACAGGTGATGTCATTGAAACAGTGGGGGTTAAAGGTTCCATGGGTGATGTCATAGAAACAGTGTGGGTTAAAGGTTCCATGGGTGATGTCACTGAAACAGTGTGGGTCAAAGGTTCCATGGGTGATGTCATAGAAACAATGGGGGTTAAAGGTTCCATGAGTGATGTGACTGAAACAGTGGGGGTTAAAGGTTCCATGGGTGATGTCACTGAAACAGTGGGGGTTAAAGGTTCCATGGGTGATGTCACTGAAACAGTGGGGGTTAATGATTCCATAGGTGATGTCATTGAAACAGTGTGTGTTTGTAAAAAACAATGACGCCATCAAACATTTCTTTACATTCACACACTATAGCAATTGATTAATTGCCTAAATAGTGCTGACAATGAATTAACTGATTTTGTGTATGAATTTGAGTTCTTATTTCCCCAACATAAAATATTTTCAAATACATTTGAGTAACTTAGCAGATGCTCTTATCCAAAGCAACTTAGAGTAGTGAGTGGATGCATTTTCATATTTTTTTTTCATACTACTCCCTCTTGGGAATTGCACCCACAACCCTGGTGATAGAAGTGCCATGCTCTACCAACTAAACTACCAAGGACCACATCATCTGAGAGGCAAGTGATGGTAGCACAGATTGGGGCCATGTTAATTCAGATGGCGGGCCAAAATGGCTCCCCGGGGGCACATTCTTCAGACCACTGGACTAGATAAAAGATTCCCATATTTAAAAATGAAACTCGATTGTACTCAATCTTATTAAAATCTCAAAATAACATTACATGATATTAACTTAACTCATAAATGTATTCTAACAAAGTTGATGTTGTTACATCTTAACATCTGTATCCATCTGTCTTCATTTACATTTACGTCCTCATTTATTACGTAGCATGTATTTCAGTTGATATTTGACACTAAATGGCTTCCACCCGGGGAGACTGTAAGTCTATTGATGGAGGAGGAAACTGGGGAGATCAGAGGGCAGCATGTGATTGTGGTTTACTGTATCCACCACACAACAGTACCTCTATAGAGCCCGGACTAAAGTTCCCTTTGAGCCCCGGGCGGTCACATTATCACATCCACTCTGTCGAGTCAAAAGCTGATTCACCAACGATAAAGGGAAGTGACTATCAGTCCAACTTTTAGCCTCATAGCTTATCATTGCTTAACATCACTTTGATTTAATCCTTTTGACTCAATCCAACTGCTTAATAACCACACTTACCGGGCACAAAATCAAAGAAGTCCTAATAAATCCGACAATAACTACTCCTCTAGTAGTGTCAGTTGTACAACTGCTCACAATGTGATGGCAAGCGTTTTCTCTACACAGACAGAGGGTTTGTTGTGAGACGGTTGTTGAAATGGAGGTTTGTTTTTATGGCTTTCTCCTGTTGCTGGGTCAGTTGTTGTTTTTGTCTCGACCTCTGGGGCCCCTCTGTATGTCTGCTACGCACCTGTTGTTCCTGACTCCTGAGACACAAGCTCTGCTTCTGGGTGGCGATTGGTCGGTTGCCCGCCACATGCGGACACACCAGTCATCAGTGTTTCCTCTATGTTGTTTTTCCCCAAGGTGGGTTGCAAAACCATCGGAAATTTGTATTTTGGGGGCTGGCAGACAAAACTTTCAGTTCCAACCATTTGGAGTCAATGTTTATTTGATAAGTAGGGGCAGAACATGGGGGGGGGGTGTATTCCACCCTCCTTTCACACTTTTTGGACATTTATTGAAACAGCACAGATGGAAAAAGTTGACGAAAGCCAGTAGTTGGGATTGAACCCACAACCTTCGGCTCTAATAGGAGTTTTGAGATGTTACTACTCAACCACACAGAGATTAACAGATGACCGTCAACAGATGACTGTCAACAGATCCATATCATATACTGTATGACTCTGGTGAGCAAGCAGTTTGAGTCACGTCATAATACATAGGGTCAACCATCTACTAGGCCTTAGGTGGCCACCCTCATGGAGAGACAGAGAGACCGCTGGGAGGGATAGAGAGTCCCTACAGCGCCCCCACCAGCACAACAGAGGTCTCCAATACTCACCCCCTCCACACCCGGTTCCAGTGGGATTCGTCTCACACTTCCCAGGGAGTGCGATGGGACGGCCGCACGCTGCCAGGGATTCCTGCTGCAGCTGGATTTATACCTGGCGACCGTTCACCCGGGCTCCCTCGGGCCGTGAGAGGGTGTCCGCCCTCGTCTCGGGCCTATCGGGGAAAGCTCTGGAGTGGGCCAACGCTGTGTGGGGAGAAGGAGATGCGGCGCTGGACCACTTCGAGGATGAACTTTCGGACCCTGGCCACCGGTGCTGGATGGAACGAAAGGGCCCTGATCGACCACTATTGCTGCTGCTTGCGCGAGGACATCCGTCGGTAGTTGGCCCGCAGGGACACCACCCTCACCTTTGACCAGCTGGTGGACCTGTCCATTCGGCTGGATAACCTGCTGGCTACCCGCGGACGTCCAGATCGAGATCTGTCGGTTCCATCCCCCAGCACCACCGCTCCGATACCCATGGAGCTGTGAGGTGCTGCGCTCAGGGAGACCGGAGGAGGTTACTTCACGTGCACCATCTGTGGCCGCAGAGGTCACACTGCCGGTCGGTGTCGGGTTGGTTCCTCTGGGGTCAAGGCAGCAGGCCCTGGCGTCACCCCAGGTGAGCCGGCACCATTCTCCAAATCTCTGCACCAGGGGTACATTCGGTCATCCACTTCACCCGCTTCCTCAAGTTTATTTTTTGTGAAGAAGAAGAAGGAGGGAGGTCTGCGCCTATGTATTGACTATTGAGCCCTAAACCAGATCACTGTGAAGTACAGTTATCCGCTACCTTTCATAGCCACAGCGATTGAGTCAATGCACTCAGCTTCTTCACGAAACTAGATCTCAGGAACGCTTTACAAACTGGTGCTTATCCGGGAGGGAAATGCGTGGAAGACAGCGTTCAGTACCACCTCAGGCATTATGAGTACCTCGTCATGCCGTACGGGTTGATGAATGCTCCATCAGTCTTCCAAGCATTTGTGGACAAAATTTTCAGGGACCAGTATGGGCAGGGTGTAGTGGTGTATATCGATGACATTCTGATATACTCCACTGCATGCGTCAGGCATGTGTCCTTGGTGCGCAAGGTGCTTGGTCGACTGTTGGAGCATGACCTGTATGTCAAGGCTGAGAAATGCCTGTTCTTCCAGCAGTCCGTCTCCTTCCTAGGATACCGCATTTCCACCTCAGGGGTGGAGATGACCTCCTCTGGTCATCCAGGGATCGGTCGGACAGTGCGCTGTTTGAGTGGGAAGCACTGGTGGTCCACCTTGGCTAAGGACGCGAGGGTTTATGTTTCCTCCTGCTCGGTGTGCGCCCAGTGTAAGGCTCCTAGGCACCTGCCCAGAGGTAAGCTACACCCCTTAGCTGTTCCAGAACGGCCTGAGGATATAGTGTCTGATCGAGGTCCCCAGTTCACTTCGAGTGTCTGGAGGGCGTTCATGGAACGTCTGGGGGTCTCGATCTACCTTAACTCGGGGTTTGACCCCGAGAGTAATGGGCAGGTGGAGAAAGTGAACCAGGATGTGGGTAGGTTTCTGCGGTCTTATTTCCAGAACTGGCCAGGGGAGTGGGCGGCATTCGTGCCCTGGGCCGAGATGGCTCAGAACTCGCTCCACCATTCCTCCACTAACCGCTCCCCCTTCCAGTGCGTACTGGGGTACCAGCTGGTTCTGGCGCCTTGGCATCAGAGTCAGACCGAGGCTCCTGCTGTGGACGACTGGTTCAGGCGCACGGAGGAGACATGGGACGCCGCCCATGTTCACCTCCAGCGGGCCATGCTGCGCCAGAAAACCAGCGCAGACCGTCCATGCAGTGACATCGGGGGACCGGGTCTGGCTCTCGACCCGAAACCTGCCCCTCCGCCTGCCCTGCTGGAAGCTGGGGCCGCGGTTTGTGGGGCCATTTAAAGTCCTGAGGAGACTGAACGAGGTTAGTTACCGGTTGCATCTTCCCCCCGTTTACCGTATTAACCCCTTGTTTCATTTCATCCTCAGGCCGGTGGTGGCTGGCCTGCTTCAGGAGTCTGAGGTGCGGGAGGTTTCTCCGCCCCCTTTGGACATCGAGGGGGCTCCGGCGTACTCCGTTCGCTCCATACTGGATTCGAGGCGTCGGGCGAGGGGCCTTCAGTACCTCGTAGACTGGGAGGGGTATGGTCTGGAGGAGAGGTGCTGGGTCCCGGTGGAGGACGTATTGGACCCTTCAATGCTGCGGGAGTTCCACCGTCTCCGGCCGGATCGCCCTGCGCCTCGCCCTCCGGGTCGTCCCCGAAGCCGGTGTCGGCATGCTGCTGGAGCTGAGCATCAAGGGGAGGTACTGTCATGACTTCTGCCGAGGTCGGTCCCTCTCCTTGTTCGGGCGGCGTTCGGAGGTCGACGTCATCAGTCTTCTAGCCATCGCCGATCCGCCTTTCATTTTCCATTTGTTTTGTCTTGTTTTCCCGCACACCTGGTTTGCATTCCCTCTTTATCTGTCTTGCATATAACCCTCTGTTTCCCCCCATGTCTGTGTGTGGAATTGTTATATGTAAATGTATGTGTACTCCAGGCTGGTTTGAGCCGGGTTATTGTAACCCGTGTGTGTTTAGTTTTCTTAGTACCATGTTTGGTTCGCCTCAATAAAGGGTTCCGTTTGCAATCCCATTTCTGCTCTTCTGCGCCTGAATTCCCTGCAGCTAGTTACGCACTCCTTTACATATGTTCACTGTTGTGGATAGGGAGGAGTGATACTTTCAATGTTGTGGATAGGGAGGAGTGATACTTTCAATGTTGTGGATAGGGAGGAGGGATACTTTCAATGTTGTGGATAGGGAAGAGGGATACTTTCAATGTTGTGGATAGGGAGGAGGGATACGTTCAAATGTTGTGGATAGGGAAGAGGGATACTTTCAATGTTGTGGATAGGGAGGAGGGATACGTTCAAATGTTGTGGATAGGGAGGAGTGATACTTTCAATGTTGTGGATAGGGAAGAGGGATACTTTCAATGTTGTGGATAGGGAGGAGGGATACGTTCAAATGTTGTGGATAGGGAAGAGGGATACTTTCAATGTTGTGGATAGGGAAGAGGGATACTTTCAATGTTGTGGATAGGGAAGAGGGATACTTTCAAATGTTGTGGCTAGGGAGGAGTGATACTTTCAATGTTGTGGATAGGGAGGAGTGATACTTTCAATGTTGTGGATAGGGAGGAGTGATACTTTCAATGTTGTGGATAGGGAGGAGTGATACTTTCAATGTTGTGGATAGGAAGGAGTGATACGTTCAAATGTTGTGGATAGGGAGGAGTTATAACTTCAATGGCAGCAGATAGGAATAAAGTTATAACTTCAATGGCAGCAGATAGAGTGGACGTATACGTTAAATTGTTGTGGATGAGGAGGTATACATTTAATGGTAGCAGATAGGGAGGAGGGGTATGTTCAATGGTAGCAGATAGGGAGGAGAGATATGTTCAATGCTAGCAGATAGAGAGGAGGGTTATATACAATGCTAGCAGATAGAGAGGAGGGTTATATACAATGGTAGCAGATAGGAATAGAGTGATACATTCAATGGCAGCAGATAGGGTGGAGAGATACGTACGGACACACATCTCCCTGCTCTCGTAGAATCCGGGGCAACACTGAGACTTGCGGCGGTACATAGTTTTCTCTCCTCTGCGGTAGGCCGTACGATAGCTCACCCTTAAGACACACAAACACTTAATGGTCAGTATGGGGAATATAGTTTATCGTCTCCACTATGTTTCCTAAGGTAGAAATGTGAATAGATGTGAATCTACTAATGGTGCACAAGTTGGCTAATTACAAACATACTATTTCTTTATGAGCTTACAGTACTTATTAACAAAATACATTGTTATGGAAATCATTGCTGTTGACTTGACCTATTATCATTCTCAGTGACACATACATCCATCCATCACCCCAACACACACACACACACACACACACACTACACACACACACACACACACACACACACACACACACACACACACACACACACACACACACACACACACACACACACACACACACTACACACACACACTACACACACACACACACACACACACACTACACACACTACACACACACACACACACACTACACCTACACACACACTACACACACACACACACACTACACACACACTACACACACACACACACACACACACACACACACACACACACACACACACACACACGTGCACGTGTACACACACACACACACGCATGCACGTGTTCACACACACGCATGCATGCACGCACACGCACACACTCTCCATCCCTCCATTGACCGCTCCGTCCTCACCTGTGCCGCGTGCACTTGAACCAGTTGAGGATGTCGGAGCAGCTGGTGTAATAAATCTGATCAAAGGGGTGGGCGTACGACTCCTGGACGGTGACTGAGTAGCTAAAAGAGTGGAATAGAGGAAGAGCAAGAGGGGGGTCCGTTAGAAAGGAAGAGAGAAGGGGGGGGAGTTACAAACACACACGAGCGCTCACCACGGACCCTATTTAGCCAACATGTCTTGCGTGTGGTCCCATAACTTATGGTCCCGCTACCACTAGGCTAAGCACTAGGCTAAACACTAAGTGGTTTAATAACCGCACCATTAGGCTGCTTGTGTGTATCTGACCGGGATTAAGTATCAAACATCTTTCACCGACTCAGCGGTGGGTATAGCGGGTGAAACAGCCCCTGTGCTGTGTGTGGCCTCGTATTTTGTCACGACTCTTCCAGTGTACAGATTTATAACAGGGTTTTACAAAATAGGATTATAGAATGTTTCGCATAGAAGAAAACTGTTGGCTGTGACAATGGCTCCCTTATGACATGCATGTGAGCAATTGTGACCGCAGGCCTTTTTGGAAGACACGCAATGTAGGAATGGAAGAGTCGTATGAAATGAGAGTTGGCTGCCCGAAACCTTAAGGATGTTTCCTTTTAGTGCCTGTTAAGAACGTGAAATTGTTTAGTTCTGTTCCATCGTTAAAGTTCACAAATTTGAGAAACATCAACTTAAAGTGCACTATTTCAAGAAAGTGTAACTTGACAAAGCCACACCTCTTTTCAGATAGGCCTTTAACCAGAGTAAAGCGTTGGAATGACCTATGTAGAAAAATAACTACCACCTGCAGTTACGCAGGGGTGGGCAACTCCAGTCCTCGGGGGCCTGATTGGTGTCACACTTTTTCTCCATCCCTAGTAAACACAGCTGATTAATTCAATTGTATTCTAAAGTGAAGATCATGATTAGGTGATTATTGGAGTCAGGTGTGTTAGCTGGGGCTGAGGCAAAACTGTGACTCCAATCAGGCCCCTGAGGACTGAAGCTGCCCACCCCTGAGGACTGAAGCTGCCCACCCCTGAGGACTGAAGCTGCCCACCCCTGAGGACTGAAGCTGCCCACCCCTGAGGACTGAAGCTGCCCACCCCTGAGGACTGAAGCTGCCCACCCCTGAGGACTGAAGCTGCCCACCCCTGAGGACTGAAGCTGCCCACCCCTGAGGACTGAAGCTGCCCACCCCTGAGGACTGAAGCTGCCCACCCCTGAGGACTGAAGCTGCCCACCCCTGAGGACTGAAGCTGCCCACCCCTGAGGACTGAAGCTGCCCACCCCTGAGGACTGAAGCTGCCCACCCCTGAGGACTGAAGGCTGCCCACCCCTGAGGACTGAAGCTGCCCACCCCTGAGGACTGAAGCTGCCCACCCCTGAGGACTGAAGCTGCCCACCCCTGAGGACTGAAGCTGCCCACCCCTGAGTTAAAGAGTACTTAACACTTTAGCGTTCACTTTTCCTTTATTTCTTGGAAAACTTACTATACTATGTGACTGTCTGAACATACATTCCCAGTGCCCAATAATTGCATAAGTTAGCCACTTACAGTTACCCTGATATGAGGCCTTAAAAAAGAAGGTCTTTAATTTAGGGGTATAAAATCCATAAGACAGCACAAAAATGACACATGCAAGGCGAAAAGATTCCCAGTCACGTGTTGGTTTTAAGGAACGCTTGGGTTACTTACTTCTCAGAGGAAATAAAAAGATGGTACCCAAAATGAGAACATCAATAACATTCAATAAAAAGTGCAATTGATCGAGAAATTGCAAACATGACAGGCCTTTTGATTCAATATGAATCAGACAGGAAATGGATGTGAGGAGACAGGTGAATTGCATGGTCACTCACACACACAGGCACACAGGCACACACACAGGCACACACACACACACACTACAGACACACTACAGACACACACACATATACACACTACAGAAAAAAATCCATATGCCTGATTTTTTTATTTTTTTATTGAACCTTTATTTAACTAGGCAAGTCAGTTAAGAACAAATTCTTATTTACAATGATGGCCCACCAAAAGGCAAAAGGCCAAAGGCTGGGATTTAAAAAAAATATATGTATATATATATATATATATAAATATAGGACAAAACACATAAAGGGAGACCTAAGACAACAATTGAATTGATGCAATAGCGATAAATAGAACAATAGCTTTATAACATTAATGAACAGCACAGTTTTTTAATTTATTATTATTTTAACTATTACTACTAATTTAATGGTTGGAGCCATCGATTGTCCCATTAACAATCACCCATTATAGAAAAGCTATTTCATTTAAAACTTGACATTTCTCAACTATAGGCTACTTATCATAATGAACGATGCCTGCGATAAGTGATCGGTGTCGATAATTTTTTGGTTTATCATCCCAGCTCTAAAACACGCACGCACGCACGCACGCACGCACACACACACACACACACACACACACACACACACACACACACACACACACACACACACACACACACACACACACACACACACACACACACTTGCCCCAACAGTCTGTGGGAGCTGTTCTGCAACCTCTCTCTCTCCTCTCCCCCTCAGCTCCTGAAAGGCTGCAGCTGTTGCTCCAGATTAGCCAGTGAAAGTGAATCTAGCTGGGAAAGCTGCCTCCACCTTTGTTCTTTTCAATCTGTTTTAATGGATTTCCCTCAAAGATGGACTCCGGGATCTTAAGCACAACAAATTCGTAACATATCACACAAATTGGATTCGTAACATATCACACAAATTGGATTCGTAACATATTGCACAAATTGGATTCGTAACATATTGCACAAATTGCAAGATTAATATGATATCAAATCAAATCAAACCAATTCTGCCATTTTGTGTTTTTTTTCGCTGATGTAATAATGTTTTGTACATAATGTCTCTGCCATCATTTCCTATAACCGAAAACAGCTTCTGGATATCAGAACCGCTATCACTAACCTTGATTTGGATGACATTTTCTACTTCAACGACTTGGCATCTCTGGACGTTCTGCTTTCTCTGGAACAGGCCCTAATCTCTGGACGTTCTGCTTTCTCTAGAACAGTCCCTAATCTCTGGACGTTCTGCTTTCTCTGGAACAGGCCCTAATCTCTGGACGTTCTGCTTTCTCTAGAACAGGCCCTAATCTCTGGACGTTCTGCTTTCTCTGGAACAAGCCCTAATCTCTGGACGTTCTGCTTTCTCTAGAACAGGCCCTAATCTCTGGACGTTCTGCTTTCTCTGGAACAGGCCCTAATCTCTGGACGTTCTGCTTTCTGTAGAACAGTCCCTAATCTCTGGACGTTCTGCTTTCTCTGGAACAGGCCCTAATCTCTGGACGTTCTGCTTTCTGTAGAACAGTCCCTAATCTCTGGACGTTCTGCTTTCTCTAGAACAGTCCCTAATCTCTGGACGTTCTGCTTTCTCTGGAACAGGCCCTAATCTCTGGACGTTCTGCTTTCTCTGGAACAGGCCCTAATCTCTGGACGTTCTGCTTTCTCTAGAACAGTCCCTAATCTCTGGACGTTCTGCTTTCTCTGGAACAGGCCCTAATCTCTGGACGTTCTGCTTTCTCTGGAACAGGCCCTAATCTCTGGACGTTCTGCTTTCTCTGGAACAGGCCCTAATCTCTGGACGTTCTGCTTTCTCTGGAACAGGCCCTAATCTCTGGACATTCTGCTTTCTCTGGAACAGATCCTAATCTCTGGACGTTCTGCTTTCTCTGGAACAGGCCCTAATCTCTGGACATTCTGCTTTCTCTGGAAGAGGCCCTAATCTCTGGACGTTCTGCTTTCTCTGGAACAGGCCCTAATCTCTGGACATTCTGCTTTCTCTGGAACAGGCCCTAATCTCTGGACGTTCTGCTTTCTCTGGACCAAGCCCTAATCTCTGGACGTTCTGCTTTCTCTGGAACAGGCCCTAATCTCTGGACGTTCTGCTTTCTCTGGAACAGGCCCTAATCTCTGGACATTCTGCTTTCTCTGGAACAGGCCCTAATCTCTGGACGTTCTGCTTTCTCTGGAACAGGCCCTTATCTCTGGACATTCTGCTTTCTCTGGAACAGGCCCTAATCTCTGGACGGTCTGCTTTCTCTGGAACAGGCCCTAATCTCTGGACATTCTGCTTTCTCTGGAACAGGCCCTAATCTCTGGACGTTCTGCTTTCTCTGGAACAGGCCCTAATCTCTGGACATTCTGCTTTCTCTGGAACAGGCCCTAATCTCTGGACGTTCTGCTTTCTCTGGAACAGGCCCTAATCTCTGGACGTTCTGCTTTCTCTGGAACAGGCCCTAATCTCTGGACGTTCTGCTTTCTCTGGAACAGGCCTAATCTCTGGACATTCTGCTTTCTCCGGAAGAGGCCTAATCTCTGGACGTTCTGCTTTCTCTGGAACAGGCCCTAATCTCTGGACATTCTGCTTTCTCTGGAACAGGCCCTAATCTCTGGACATTCTGCTTTCTCTGGAACAGGCCCTAATCTCTGGACGTTCTGCTTTCTCTGGAACAGGCCCTAATCTCTGGACATTCTGCTTTCTCTGGAACAGGCCCTAATCTCTGGACGTTCTGCTTTCTCTGGAACAGGCCCTAATCTCTGGACGTTCTGCTTTCTCTGGAACAGGCCCTAATCTCTGGACGTTCTGCTTTCTCTGGAACAGGCCCTAATCTCTGGACATTCTGCTTTCTCCGGAAGAGGCCCTAATCTCTGGACGTTCTGCTTTCTCTGGAACAGGCCCTAATCTCTGGACATTCTGCTTTCTCTGGAACAGGCCCTAATCTCTGGACATTCTGCTTTCTCTGGAACAGGCCCTAATCTCTGGGAATTGAAAGAATAAACAATGGCGCAAGAGAAGCAAACAAGCCGGCATCCTGACAAGACAACGTTGGTGAGCAAATAAACCGCCTCTACCCTCCGTTCTATTGGCGAACGTACAATCAATCACTAGATAACAAACTGGACAAGCTCCTCTCGAGACTATCCTATCAACGGACCTGAAGAACTGTAATATTATTTTTTCTCGGAACAAGGACATGGATAATATACCTCTCACTGGTTTTTCCATACATCGTCTAGACCGGGTGGCAGTCTCGGGTAAGATGAGGTGTGTGTCGCTTTGTTAACAACAGCTGGTGCGCAACCTTTAATGTTAAGGAAGTCTCAAGTTTTTACTCGCCTGAGTTAGAATACCTCATGATAAACTGCAGACCATAGTATTTACTAAGAGAGATTTCATTCATATTTTTCGCAGCTGTCTATTTACCACCACAAACTAATGCTGGCACCAAGACTGCACTCAACAAGCTGTATAGGGCCATAAGAAAACAAGAAAATGCACATCTAGAGGCAGCCCTTCTCGGACCAGTGATTTTAATGCAGGGAAACTGAAATCTGTTTGAGCTTATTTTTACCACAATGTCACCTTTGCAACTAAAGGCAACAAAACTCTTGATCACCTTAACTCTACACACAGAAACGCATACACGCATACAAGGCCCTCCCTCACCCTCCCTTTGGCGAATATAACCATAACTCTATCGTCCTGATTAGAGGTTGACTGATTAATCGGAATGGCCGATTAATTAGGGCCGATTTGAAGTTTTCATAACAATCGGAAATCGGTATTTTTGGACATTGATTTGGCCGATTTAAAATTATTATTATAATTTTTTTTTAAATTACACCTTCATTTAATCTGTATTTAACTAGGCAAGTCAGTTAAGAACACATTCTTATTTTCAATGACGGCCAAGGAACAGTGGGTTAACTGCCTCATTCAGGGGCAGAACGACAGATTTTCACCTTGTCAGCTCGGGGGACCCAATCTTGCAACCTTACAGTCCAACGCTATAACCACCTGCCTCTCATTGCACTCCACAAGGAGACTCCCTGTTACACAAATGCAGTAAGCCAAGGTAAGTTGCTAGCTAGCATTAAACTTGTCTTATAAAAAACAATCAATCAATCATAATCACTAGTTAACTACACATGGTTGAGGATATTACTATTTTATATAATCTGACTGAGCATACAAGCATACAAGTATCTGACTGAGCGGTGGTAGGCAGCAGCAGGCTCGTAAGCATTAATTCAAACAGCACTTTCGTGCGTTTTGCCAGCAGCTCTTAGTTGTGCGTCAAGCATTGCGCTGTTTATGACTTCAAGCCTATCAACTACCGAGATGAGGCTGGTGTAACCGAAGGGAAATGGCTAGCTAGTTAGCGGGGTGCGCGCTTACAGAGTTTCAAACGTCACTCGCTCTAAGACATGGAGTGGTTGTTCCCCTTGCTCTGCATGGGTAACGCTGCTTTGAGGGTGGCTGTTGTCGTTGTGTTCCTGGTTCGAGCCCAGAGAGGAGTGGGGAGAGGGACGGAAGCTATACTGTTACACTGGCAATACTAAAGTGCCTATAAGAACATCCAATAGTCAAAGGTTAATGAAATACAAATGGTATAGAGGGAAATAGTCCTATAATTCCTATAATAACTACAACCTAAAACTTATTACCTGGGAATATTGAAGACTCATGTTAAAAGGAACCACCAGCTTTCATATGTTCTCATGTTCTTACATGGCACATATTGCACTTTTACTTTCTTCTCCAACACTTTGTTTTCGCATTATTTAAACCAAATTGAACATGTTTCATTATTTATTTGAGTCTAAATTGATTTTATTGATGTATTATATTAAGTTAAAATAAGTGTTCATTCAGTATTGTTGTAATTGTCATTATTACAAATAAATTTTTAAAACCGTCCGATTAATCGGTATCGGCTCCCCCCCCCCCCCCCCCAATAATCGGTATCGGTATCGAAAAATCATCAACCTCTAGTCCTGATGCATGATGCCTGCTTACAAGCAAAAACTCAGACAGGAAGTACCGTTGATGCACTCAATACGGAAGTGATCCGATGAAGCGGATGCTAAGCTACAGGAATGTTTTGCTAGCATAGATAGGAATAATGTTCCAGGATTCATCCGATAACACTAAGGAGTTTACCACATCAATCACCAGCTTCATTAATAAGTGCATCGACTGCATCGTCCCCACAGTGACCATATGTACATATCCCAACCAGAAGCCATGGATTACATTCAACATCCACACTGAGCTAAAGGATAGACCTGTCGTTTTCAAGAAGTGGGACACTAATCCCTCTAAGACCTCTGACGAACCCTCAAACTGGCAAAGCATCAATACAGGACTAAGATCGAATCCTACTACGCCTTCTCTGACCCTCGTCGGATGCGGCAGGGCTTGTAAAGTATCACATACTACAAAGGGAAAGCCAGCCATGACCTGCCCAGTGACACCAGCCTACCAGACAAGCTAAATGACTTCTATGCTCGCTTTGAGGCAATAAACATTGAACCATGCATGAGAGTACCAACTCTTCCGGACAGAGGAAGGCCCTTCCGGTGTCAGAGGAAGGCCCTAAAAACTGTCAAAGACTCCAGCCACCCAAGTCATAGACTGTTCTCTCTGCTACCACACAGCAAGCGATACCAATGCACCAAGTCTGGAACCAACAGGACCCTGAACAGCTTCTACTCCCAAGCGATAAGACTGATAAATAGTTAACCAAATAGCTACCCATTTTGCAATAACTCTTTTGATTCATCACATAAGCTGCTGCTACTGCTTATTATCTATCCTGTTGCCTAGTCACTTTATCCCTACCTGGTACGGCAACTGCTCCGCCCACAGCCGCAAGGCTCTCCAGAGGGTAGTGAGGTCTGCACAACGCATCACCGGGGGCACACTGCCTGCCCTCCAGTACACCTACACCACTAGATGTCACAGGAAAGCCAAAAAGATCACCACGGACAACAACCACCCGAGACACGACCTGTTCACCCCGCTATCATCCAGAAGGCGAGGTCAGTACAGGTGCATCAAAGCTGGGACCGAGAGACTGAAAAACAGCTTCTATCTCAAGGCCATCAGACTGTTAAACAGCCATCACTAACATTGAGTGGCTGCTGCCAACATATTGACTCAACTCCAGCCACTTTAATAATGGAAATTGATGTAAAAATGTATCACTAGTCACTTTAAACAATGCCGCTTAATATAATGTTTACATACCCTACATTACTCATCTCATATGTATATACTGTACTCGATACCATCTACTGCATCTTGCCTATGCCGTTCTGTACCATCACTCATTCATATATCTTTATTTACATATTCTTTATCCCTTTACACTTGTGTGTATAAGGTAGTTGTTGTGGAATTGTTAGGTTAGATTACTCATCGGTTATTACTGCATTGTAGGAACTAGAAGCACAAGCATTTCGCTACACTCGCATTAACATCTGCTAACCATGTGTATGTGACAAATACAATTGGATTTGATTTGATTTACCCGTTCATAAATTCAGAGCATTATTCTCAGACTGCACACTGGACGCTCTGGCCGAGGAGAAGGGTTGATCCGGGTGTTTTGACCGCAAAAACAGCAGTCAAGCATCCAAGCTAACTGGCTATGTTTGACTAGCTTGCTAGCTACTTACAGACACAAATGAGAGAACATCTCACTCTGACCATTTACTCACCCTAGCAGAGCTGGTTGGGCTGTTTTATGTTATCCAGAGCGTTGGTGTCTGCAACTGTGTTGCTGGCAACAATTGAATTACGCTTTTTTTCCCCCAATGTTTACTGACACCGGCCATATACAATGGGTGTTGAGCGTTCGTAAATTCCTTTATTTCGTTCGTAAATTCCGTTATTTTACCAGCTACGTCTATCGACAGTTGTCACAGTGACATAATGAACATTCTATTTAAATGGTTACATGCATAGTGGAATCTTTTGTTCAGGCATGTAGCTAGCTAAACAATGAACCATATTCCCAACTCATGATGTTACTACCCTGCATGAATCTGCAGGTAGCTAACCAGCCAGGTTCAACATTAGCTAGCTAACATTAGGCTATAACTAGCAATGCAAATGAAATAATATTACTACACAGATCATACAGATAATACACGTAACGTTAGCTAGCGAGCCAGCTAATGTTAGCATTTTTGGGCCTCCCGAGTGGTGCAGCGGTCTAAGGCACCGCATTGAAAGTGCTAGAGGCATTACCACAGACCCGGGCGTCCCAGACTCGGGAGTCCCATAGGACGGCGCACAATTGGCTCAGCGTCGTCCAGGTTAGGGGAGGGTTTGGCCTGTGGGGCTTTTGTGGGAAGCGGGTGCCTGCGGGCTGACTGCGGTTGCCAGTTGAACAGTGTTTCCTCTGACACATTGGTGTGGCTGGTTGTTCTAAAACAATGTTGAGAAATGTGAGTCTTGCTAAGTACTTAAATCTGGGTTTGGGTCAACTCCATTCCCATTAATTGAATTACGATTCATGAATGGAAAGGTCCACAGCGACAATAATGATCCGTTTGCGATTCATGAACTGAATTTCAATGCATCCCCTGAACTGAGTGAACTGATTGAATTGACCTCAACGCAGACTTTAACTTAACTCAACCCAGACTTTAACTTAACTCTAGGGTGTAACTCTAAGGCTGTGGTGGTGTTAAATAATGCACACCTGTGAGAAGGTGTGTCCCTGTATGTGGGTGTGTCTGGCTTGTGGGTGTGTCTGGCCCCTGTGGGTGTGTCTGCCCCTGTGGGTGTGTCTGCCCCTGTGGGTGTGTCTGGCCTACCTCTCCCAGTGGCTGCAGACGTTGGGGTCCTCCAGATTGAGGGAGGAAGTGGAGCGGGGCAAGAAGCAGCACATCACCGCCAGCAGGATAGTCGCGTAGTGCCACAGGAAGGAGGAGGCGGCCATCTTGGGTGGAAGCTACACCTTGGAGACGACAGCAGACAGAAATGAGAATCCAGCTGCTCATGAGTTGGTGTCCTGTCTTTCCCGTAGTCTGTTGTTATAAACACATTTGAATAGGTAACTTGGTGAAGTAAACGCAAGCCTTCTATATCTATTGTTGTGTGAGTGATTTGTGTGTGTGTGTGTGTGTGTGCGTGCGTGCGTGCGTGCGTGCGTGCGTGTGTGTGTGTGTGTGTGTGTGCGTGTGTGTGTGTGCGTGTGTGTGCGTGTGTGTGTGTGTGCAAAAACTACCGACAAACACAAAACTGGTACTTGACTTCATCTCGCCGTCAGAATGCCTACGGTCACAGTGACAGCTTGTTGTGTGGGGACAGGATGGTGAGTCTATTCCCCCACAGAGCTCCTCACTGTTAGACAATTAGTACAGCGTCTGTGTACAGTGGCCCAGTGGCCACTCCATGGGAATGACACACTTACAGCCTTCAGCTGCGAAATGTGCTTTGTGCTGTCTCGCCAGGGTGTATATTAAAGTTATTCTGTTATCACCCATCTCTGCTCTCCTGCGCCTGACTTCCCGGCAACCAGTCAGTCACCCCGTTACAATTGTAGGGTATTGTGTGTTGATCAGTGACACAACATCTCAATGTAATCCGTTTTAAATTCAGGCTGTATGTAACACAACAAAATGTGGAAAAAGTAATGTGAATACTTTCTGAAGGCACTGTACCTTCCAATGGAGTTCCCCACAAAGTTCCCTTAAAGAGTCCATTGGAGTGTTCTTCAAAGTGCAGTTCTTAGTAACCTTACAAAAAGTTCCACTGTCAATACTTCTAGAAGTTCAATTCCACCCGTCAGGGTTAATATTAGGCTTACTTTCATAGCACCCTACTCTAACTACTGTACTCAAAGTCCCTTCGGAGGGCCCTTCATAATTCAGAACCCATAGTTCAGAGTTTAAAAATGCACTTCACAGTGCCCTGCCTTCACACTAACATAAAAATATACAAACCACATAAACATTCCCATATGCGTAGCACCAAAAAATATTTTCAGAAATATACAGTATGTGAATAAATCCACTCGCAGCATGAATTGACACTGCGGCACAAAAAAATCCTCACTAACCATCTGCTTTCCATCAACACCCATTAGATCCATTTGCTTTGTTAGTTTTAGTCATTACAACAGATTCCAGAGAATGACCTTGTAAAAGAGGTTTTAAGAGGCCCTGAGTTGACATGATGTTGAGCACCCAAACCCCAAAGAATGACCTTGTATGCCCTCACGGTGGGGTCAGAGAACAGAGAAAGTCAGAGCGATGACAACACAACAAAGTGAGGAGGATGACAACACAGAGCCCTGTAATTCGGACCGTGAAATACTATTGATGCTTTTGTTCATTGAGTTATTCAAAATTCAAAAAGCACTCGCCCATCTGAGCGATCTTTTTTGCAGGTGCATGAAAAAACAAGACACCCGCACACTGCTTTTGCTAGCATCACTGCTCTTGAAATAAGCTTTACATATCGGCCTCAAGGCCTTTGTCAGTGGCTTCATTGAGTTATGAAATAATGTCACAAGAAAAGTTCTCAACTATTCATCATTGTAGCCTAAAAATATGTCATGATTGGACATGGTGCGATGTGGTAAGATCAAACATTAGGTTATACCACTCTGTTTAATTGTTTCATAACAGAGACATACTGACATTGACGTATCTTCATGATGTTACTTACAGAATATGAAGAGTGACTTTAGTTTTCAAGTATAACTTATTAAAACCATGACATGTCCATTCTCCAAGACTTCACATCTTCTGCCAAATCATCCAGTTCTGTATCTGTAGCATTGTGACTCATTTAACCCCAAAACGTAAGCGTCTCCCTCAAACAGTATGGCATTTGTTTCATAGTTTACCAGAATGACAGGATTCAGCCAACAGATTGTTGGTTCCAAAACCGTTGTTGCTATTTGTGATCCCAAGCCACCAATAATGATAAGGGAGAGCCACAAGCCCCAGGCGTATCCTTTTTGTCAAGAAAGTGGTCAAAAGTAACCATTCAGAAGACATTACCTTTGCACATAATAAAAAAAAAAAATCTTTATAGTAGTCAACAGTGTTTCAACCATAAATCAATATACACCAGCAAATAGAAGTGGCCGCAACAACAAAAAATGACCCGCTACCGGTTGTTATGGAATTGTTTTCCATTCTGAGGGGACCAAATTGAAGACAAGCGCTGGACTCCCCTACCACTGACGTTTCCTCCTGTGGTACACCTCACATTGATTTGGAGTCTGTTTCTCATCCATTCCATTTCTCCTTGGTGGGGCATCTGTGTGGCAAACCCCAAACAACTGACTGCTTCCCCACATATAATTATTGAGCTTCATTCAACATCGTTTACTGTCTATTGTTTCATTTGAAGTCTTATAAGATAAATATTCATTTTCCCAGAACAGTTTTCAGAACATTTAAGAAGCTTTAACTAGATGCACAGTATATCTCCAGAATGAAGCTGAATTGCTATTTATGACAAGACCTAGTACCGTACATTGGATGGAAATATTCAGGACAGACATAACTACATTCTACGTGAAAGATCCTCAAGTGCACATTACAGTGTCTTCAGAAAGTATTCACGCCCCTTGACTCTTTCCACATTTTGTTGTGTTAAAGCCTTAATTTAAAATGCATTTTTGTGAGATTTTGCGTCACTGGCCTACACACAATACCCCATAATGTCAAAGTGAAATTATGTTTTTAGGATTTATTTTACAAATGAATTAAAACTGAAAAGCTGAAATGTATTGAGTCAATAAGTATTCAACCCCTTTGTTATGGAAAGCCGAAATAATTTCAGGAGTAAAAATGTGCTTTAACATGTCACATAATAAGTTGCATGAATGAGTACCTCATCTCTGTACCTCACACATACAATTATCTGTAAGGACCCTCTGTCGAGCTGTGAATTTCAAACACAGATTCAACCACAAAAACCAGGGAGGTTTTCCAATATTGGTAGATGGGTAAAAAAAAAAAGCTGACATTGACTATCCCTTTCAGCATGATAAAGTTATTAATTACACTTTGGATGGTGTATCAATACACCCAGTCACTACAAAGATACAGGCGTCCTTCCTAAATCAGTTGCTGTAGAGGAAGGAAACCGCTCAGGGATTTCACCATGAGACCAATGGTGACTTTAAAACAGTTACAGAGTTTAATAGCTGAGATATAAGAAATCTGAGGATGGATCAATAACAATGCAGTTACTCCACAATACTAACCTAAGTGACAGAGTGAAAAGAAAGAAGTCTGTATAGAATAAAAATATTCCAAAACATGTATCCTGTTTGCAATAAGGCACGAAAGTAAAATTGCTAAAAATGTGGCAGAGGAATTATCTTTATGTCCTGAATATAAAGCGTTATGTCTGGGGCAAATCCAACACAACACATCACTGAGTACCACTCATCATTGTGGTGGCTGCATCATGTTATGGGTATGCTTATCATTGGCAAGGACTAGGGAGGTTTTTAGGGTACATAGAAATAGAATAGAGCTGAGCACAGGCACATTTCTAGAGGAAAACCTGGTTCAGTCGGCTTTACAACAGACACTGGGAGACAAATACACCTTTCAGTAGGACAATAACCTAAGACACAGGGTCAAATATAGAGTGGAGTTGCTTAACAAGACGACATTGAATGTCCCTGAGTGGCCTAGTTACATTTCTGACATAAATCGGCTTAACAATCTATGGCAAAATTGAAAATGGTTGTCTAGCAATGATCAACAACCAACTTGACAGAGCTTAAAGAATTTTTTAAAGAATAATGTGCGAATATTGTTCAATCTAGGTAGGCAAAGACTTACCCAGAAAGACTCACAGCTGTAATCGTTGCCAACGGTGATTCTAACATGTATTGACTCAGGAGTGTGAACGCTTACGTAAATGAGATATTTCTGTAATTCATTTTCACTAGATTTTCATTTAAATTCCACCCCTGTGCACACCATTACAACAAGCTAAATATACCACAATAATCACATCGGAGATACAGAAGAACCTGTGCGTGTGGAAAGGCCGGATCAGCTTCACACATTGAAAATACAAATGTCACTGATCGGACATGCTTTGATACGAATGAGCCCTATCAAATCTCAGAAACCTTCTCGGGACTCTTTAGAGGGCAGTAGGAGGGAAGGATGCATTCTTAAAGTATTAAAACAGGTCCAAACTGGCCCTGTCCACTGCCCACTGAGTCACCACTTCCTGCCTGACTCACAGAGGGTAGAAGGGTGTCGAGGGCAAAGTCCTTGAGACCCAAAGCAGGTCATTTGAATATTGCACTACTTTGTGCAGAAATCCCCCTCTCCCCCGCTTCAGCTTCCCCATCCAGTATTTTACACGCAAGACTGCAAAAAGGTAGGGGTAAGAACCCAAGCCAACAATGCATGCCATTGGTGCAAGCCCAACCCTGTGCCATCAAAGCCCTAGCAGTGTTTCATCTCAGAGGAATCCAAAGCCTCCTTTCGCTAATGGACATGTTGAAACCAGTTTGCTCTCTCTTTCTCTGTCTCTTGCTCTCTCTCTGTCTCTATTTTCTATACCTCCTGTCTGATAGTACACTGCTTAGCATCCCTGGCATCAACAGTCATGTCACATCCCAGGCAACTGTACATGGTAGAAGTCTATGGCAGCACATAAACAAGTCAAAAACAAAGTCAAAATGCAGCACTGGCTCCAAATAGTATAATGTTTCTTTGATGATTTCTAAACTTTGAATCTTTGCGTGCAAGATGTTGTTCACAGCTTGAAGGGATAGTTCACTCAAAGAACTTGTCAGAATTTGTCTGAGGCGTTCAAATAAAAAAAATCCCATTGTGTGTAGTGTAAGACTAGTTAATATGCAACATAGTCTACAAATCAAACATTGTTAGTGTGGCAGGTTGAGCTTCCTGCAAGGAATGAAGCTTGTAGTGATAGAAAGACATCCCTGGTTGATGCAACTTCATGTATATGATCTGACCACATTGCTTCTACAGCTGCTCTCCACATCTCTCTGTGCTAAGCTAGCTAACCAAATAAAAGGCTAACCACCAGGGCTGCATCTCTGCCTCAGGCTAACCTCCCGAAACCCCAGTAGAAAGAGGACGATGGAAGACGGGCTTCTGCGTCCTCTCGCTGATGACAGTGTGTCTATGCGGGCGGTTAATGGGGGCACCAGGGGCTCGCTCTCTGGTTTCACTGAGCTAACGGGCACAGCTGCACCCACCCCGCAAAACCCCAAACCCCCTCCCCGGGACAACTGCAGCAGTTCACAAACAAGGGTGTTGCTGTGCGTGTGAAAGAACCCTACACACACTATACACACCACTCCTGATGCAGGGCTTAGGGGGCCAACAGGGCTTTGATATGCTGTGCATAGCAGTCCAGTATCGGATGCCCCGAGGAAGTTCATTCAAGCACAAACAGAGGACGGACTGAGTTCGTGCACAAAGTATTCAATTGCCAAAACATGCTGTCTTCTTTAGGCACTTCTGCCAACGTGGGGCTTAGCCGTCCAAAGTTAGTTCACTAGAGAACTATTCAGAATTGAGATGACGAAATGACAAGCTGTTTTACACAGTATATGCTGGTTAGTGGAGTTGTCAGTTATGACAGCAGTAGAGTCAGATACTGAAGAGTGGTAAACAGGCAATAGCCAATTGGTGCATAGGGTGCAACAGCTTTGGGTGATTGGGGACGATAAGTACCCAGCAAGCACATAACGTTCTGAGAACCATATGTTTCTTAGAGCTTGTTGAGAGCGTGGTTAGTTTCCGAATGGGTTGCAAGGAATAAGTTAGTCCTAAATATTTCAAAAACTAAAAGCACTATATTTGGGACAAATCATTCACTAAACCCTAAACATCAACTAAATCTTGTAATGAATAATGTGGAAATTTAGCAAGTTGAGGAGACTAAACTTCATGGTCAAAACATATTCATACAACAGTAGCTAGGATGGGGAGAAGTCTGTCTATAAAAAAAGCACTGCTCTGCACTCTTAACAGCACAATCAACAAGGCAGGTCCTACAGGTCCTAGTTTTGTTGCACCTGGACTACTGTTCAGTCCCCAAGTCCAGAACAGACGATGGGAGGCGCACAGTACTACATAGAGCCATGACTACATGGAACTCTATTCCACATAAAGTAACTCATGCAAGCAGTAAAATTATATTTAAAAAACAGATACAAATACACATTATGGAATAGCAGGGACTGTGAAGCGACACAAATATAGACACATGAATACAAACACACGATAACATACGCACTATACTCACACGTACACATGTATTTTGTGTTATAGATATGTGGTAGTAGAGTAGGGGCCTGAGGTCACACAGTTAATACGTTGTGAAATCTGTTCTGAATGTATTGGTGGCGCAGGGGACTAATTCCATAGTTAGAGGACCGAAGATCATTGGTTTGAATCGCACTGATGCCGCGCCACAATAAAAAATAAATGTGTTTGCATAATTAATGCCTAAGCAAATGGATTTTCATCTGTGCATGGAGTTCAAAAAGGGTCAATTAAGATAGCAGTGTTATTAGAATTCTTATTGAAACATATTCTCAAACGTTACTTAATTACCTTCAAATAACCTATGATTTTTTATTCTCAGAATGTTAATAAAACCTCTCAGGAAAACTTTCAGGGAACCGGAGCAAAACGTTCTCAGAACCTTCCTGCAACTTAAAATGAACGTTACCAGAACAGGCAAAAATCTCACTTCCGTTCTCAAAACTTAAAAATTCAGCTTTACCAGTCAGGAAACTTATGGCTTCGTTCCCAGAAACAATGGGAAACCACAAAAGTATGGTCCCACAACTTCCAAGGAACAAAATGTGCTAGCTGGGTAGTAGCCTTGCAAGAGGCTCATAGGAGCAGCTTCATGTACAAGTACACACCCTGGACAGGACGCTAGTCTATCGCAGGGCTTTGGCAGGGTTTGAACCTTGAGTTTATCAACTACATGTACAAGTGTGAATAACTAAGAGTCTTATAGGAGGTTGAGTTTTCATCTGACAAATCCTACAACACAGAACAAAACATCTTGCCATCTTTTGATATTTTAAATCTAAAACGTTCAATTATTTCTTCTTAGAAGGCGAATTGAATTCTTAAAAAGTTTGAATGTCAGATCTGTCATTTGTCAGCCCACATTAGCATGTAAATTACCCAGAGGATGTATTTAGCTAAATTGCTAAATTGACAGTGACATGATCTCTTCCTGTGACATCTGCTTTATAAATCAAGTGAGTTAGTTCATGAGTTTTGATTGGACTTGCAGTAGGAATACCTCGACAGGACAGACAGTTTCCTTTACTAGATAATCAAAAATAATCTAGCACTTCCCATTTCCTTTACATTCAGGAGGAACATGAATGACCCTGTGCTGTGTGTGCGTTTGTGTGGGAGCGTGTATTCGACTGTGTGTTCGTGTCTGTCACAGTGGTGGGGCAGGACTCCAAACACCATATCACAAATGTCCTTATCTAGTTACAGTGGTGGGGCAGGACTCCAAACACCTTATCACAAATGTCCTTCTCTAGTTACAGTGGTGGGGCAGGACTCCAAACACCTTATCACAAATGTCCTTATCTAGTTACAGTGGTGGGGCAGGACTCCAAACACCATCACAAATGTCCTTATCTAGTTACAGTGGTGGGGCAGGACTCCAAACACCTTATCACAAATGTCCTTATCTAGTTACAGTGGTGGGGCAGGACTCCAAACACCTTATCACAAATGTCCTTATCTAGTTACAGTGGTGGGGCAGGACTCCAAACACCTTATCACAAATGTCCTTATCTAGTTACAGTGGTGGGGCAAGACTCCAAACACCATCACAAATGTCCTTATCTAGTTACAGTGGTGGGGCAGGACTCCAAACACCTTATCACAAATGTCCTTATCTAGTTACAGTGGTGGGGCAGGACTCCAAACACCTTATCACAAATGTCCTTATCTAGTTACAGTGGTGGGGCAGGACTCCAAACACCTTATCACAAATGTCCTTATCTAGTTACAGTGGTGGGGCAGGACTCCAAACACCTTATCACAAATGTCCTTATCTAGTTACAGTGGTGGGGCAGGACTCCAAACACCTTATCACAAATGTCCTTATCTAGTTACAGTGGTGGGGCAGGACTCCAAACACCTTATCACAAATGTCCTTATCTAGTTACAGTGGTGGGGCAGGACTCCAAACACCTTATCACAAATGTCCTTATCTAGTTACAGTGGTGGGGCAGGACTCCAAACACCTTATCACAAATGTCCTTATCTAGTTACAGTGGTGGGGCAGGACTCCAAACACCTTATCACAAATGTCCTTATCTAGTTACAGTGGTGGGGCAGGACTCCAAACACCTTATCACAAATGTCCTTATCTAGTTACAGTGGTGGGGCAGGACTCCAAACACCTTATCACAAATGTCCTTATCTAGTTACAGTGGTGGGGCAGGACTCCAAACACCTTATCACAAATGTCCTTATCTAGTTACAGTGGTGGGGCAGGACTCCAAACACCTTATCACAAATGTCCTTATCTAGTTACAGTGGTGGGGCAGGACTCCAAACACCTTATCACAAATGTCCTTATCTAGTTACAGTGGTGGGGCAGGACTCCAAACACCTTATCACAAATGTCCTTATCTAGTTACAGTGGTGGGGCAGGACTCCAAACACCATCACAAATGTCCTTATCTAGTTACAGTGGTGGGGCAGGACTCCAAACACCTTATCACAAATGTCCTTATCTAGTTACAGTGGTGGGGCAGGACTCCAAACACCATCACAAATGTCCTTATCTAGTTACAGTGGTGGGGCAGGACTCCAAACACCTTATCACAAATGTCCTTATCTAGTTACAGTGGTGGGGCAGGACTCCAAACACCTTATCACAAATGTCCTTATCTAGTTACAGTGGTGGGGCAGGACTCCAAACACCTTATCACAAATGTCCTTATCTAGTTACAGTGGTGGGGCAGGACTCCAAACACCTTATCACAAATGTCCTTATCTAGTTACAGTGGTGGGGCAGGACTCCAAACACCTTATCACAAATGTCCTTATCTAGTTACAGTGGTGGGGCAGGACTCCAAACACCTTATCACAAATGTCCTTATCTAGTTACAGTGGTGGGGCAGGACTCCAAACACCTTATCACAAATGTCCTTATCTAGTTACAGTGGTGGGGCAGGACTCCAAACACCTTATCACAAATGTCCTTATCTAGTTACAGTGGTGGGGCAGGACTCCAAACACCTTATCACAAATGTCCTTATCTAGTTACAGTGGTGGGGCAGGACTCCAAACACCTTATCACAAATGTCCTTATCTAGTTACAGTGGTGGGGCAGGACTCCAAACACCTTATCACAAATGTCCTTATCTAGTTACAGTGGTGGGGCAGGACTCCAAACACCATCACAAATGTCCTTATCTAGTTACAGTTTTTCTCAATTGCTAAAACACTAAAACCATTGGCTGAACAAAGTGCTCAGTTGCCTGGACTCATTTAGCTAATTATGCAGTCTGTTGTCAATACCTTAAACTATTTCACATGGTAAAACACAATTTGCAGATCTCACTTAGACTTTTCAGCAAATCTCTAAACACATTCTCATTCTCAAAACACATTCTGCACTCTAATGCACATGTCATCCATACTGGTAAACACAAGTGGCAACAATCAAATACAAATAGATAACATATGTCAATGATTGAACACAACCACTCAAAATTGATTTAACCTGTTTCAAATTATGCGAAACAACCAATATAAGCCAGTTCAGAGAGCAAACAGGTTGTTGAAGGTGGGAAGGAGAAAGTCTGAGAATGGATACTGTAGTACAGTGCATTGTAGGCTGTATACTGTACAATGGACAAATGGTCTGGCCCTGAACATTGTGCTTTCCATTTATTAACAGTACTGACTGCTCAATATATTTTGACTGGTTGCAGGTTCATATCAACAAAGAACAAGAATTACAGTATCACAGAGACAAAGGACAAGTTTGTGAGATGCAGGGTACAGTACTGTAAAAATAGGGGTACAAGGAGGAGGAAGAACAAAAAACAAAATTGCAAAGAGCAAAGCAGAGTAGTAGTTTCTGATCAATTTTGAGCTACTATGATAGAACATGTTTTCGTTCATCAAAAGACAATGACGGAAAAATATGAATATTTTTTTAGATTAAAAATGTACTTCTCCCTGAAAATTGTATGTTTTGAACAATAACCTCACACTCAACGTCAACAAAACTAAGGAGATGATTGTGGACTTTAGGAAACAGCAGTGGAGAGGGTAGTAAGTTTTAAGTTCCTCGGCGTACACATCACAGACAAACTGAATTGGTCCACCCACACAGACAGCATCGTGAAGAAGGCGCAGCAGCGCCTCTTCAACCTCAGGAGGCTGAAGAAATTCGGCTTGTCACCAAAAGCACTCACAAACTTCTACAGATGCACAATCGAGAGCATCCTGTCGGGCTGTATCACCGCCTGGTACGGCAACTGCTCCGCCCACAACCGTAAGGCTCTCCAGAGGGTAGTGAGGTCTGCACAACGCATCACCGGGGGAAAACTACCTGCCCTCCAGGACACCTACACCACCCGATGTCACAGGAAGGCCATAAAGATCATCAAGGACAACAGCCACTGCCTGTTCACCCCGCTATCATCCAGAAGGCGAGGTCAGTACAGGTGCATCAAAGCTGGGACCGAGAGACTGAAAAACAGCTTCTATCTCAAGGCCATCAGACTGTTAAACAGCCACCACTAACATTGAGTGGCTGCTGCCAACACACTGACTCAACTCCAGCCACTTTAATAATGGGAATTGATGGGAATTGATGTAAAATATATCACTAGCCACTTTAAACAATGCTACTTAATATAATGTTTACATACACTACATTATTTATCTCATATGTATACGTATATACTGTACTCTATATCATCTACTGCATCTTTATGTAATACATGTATCACTAGCCACTTTAAACTATGCCACTTTGTTTACATACTCATCTCATATGTATATACTGTACTCGATACCATCTACTGCATCTTGCCTATGCCGCTCTGTACCATCACTCATTCATATATCTTTATGTACATATTCTTTATCCCTTTACACTTGTGTGTATGAGGTAGTAGTTTTGGAATTGTTAGCTAGATTACTCGTTGGTTATTACTGCATTGTCGGAACTAGAAGCACAAGCATTTCGCTACACTCGCATTAACATCTGCTAACCATGTGTATGTGACAAATAAAATTTGATTTGATTTTCTATTTTTCAGGCTATTGTTGACTGACTGCTTGAGAGTGTATATCATTTTGATCACTTTGTTTATGATTTGAGAGCAGTGTTTGATTTTGAACACAGGTAAAACTGTTTTGAGGCGAATGTTTCATTTTGCAAGAGGAGTCAGAGGTTATGTAAATAGTGCTTGAAGATAAGGTTTTGTGTTTAATGTTTTCAGGAAATGGAGCAAGGTTTCAGAAATGGTGTTTTAGAAATTGAGAAAAACTGTAATTCAATGAACCTTCGGCTAGTGTGAACGTGAAGCTTTGGAGTTGGAAACTTTTACCGGTAGAGAGAGAATGAGTGAGTAGGTCTATGTTGAAAGAGAGAGAGAGAGAGAGAGAAAGAGAGAGAGAGAGAGAGAGAGAGAGAGAGAGAGAGAGAGAGAGAGAGAGAGAGAGAGAGAGAGAGAGAGAGAGAGAGAGAGAGAGAGAGAGAAAGAGAGAGAGAAAGAGAGAACAAACGCAGCTGCTGTGTCTCTTGTCATCTGTGGTGTGTCGTCTGCCTTTCACCTGACCCACTCAGCTGTATACCAGGAACCCCTGCCTTACTTTTAAACACACTTTGCCTGGGAAACTGCTCCAGTATGGGGTCCCATAATGAGTCTAGTCCTCTACCAACTACTTATCTCCCTACCTAATAGGCTTGGGTGGTATACCGTATACACGGTATAAAAGGGAATTTTGAAGTACTGACGGTATGATTTTCAATACCGTCCCCCAAAAATGTGATTGTTCGTTTACAAAGAGCACATGGGGCTTAGCAAATGTGACGTGACGATCCACTGTTGAGCAGCACAAGAGAGGCGATCAAGTTACACAAGGAATTCACAACTAATGTTTGCCAGCTAAGTTAACTATCTAAGATGTGCCAAGTACATTTTCTCCAGCTCAGAGCTCCAGCTATGCATTTTGGTTTGCTAACTTGCTAGCTATAACATTAGGTGTCTAGCTTGCAATATCAAGCTGCTTGATTACAGCAAAGACAATCAATCTCCTTCTGGATCAAGTGTGAGTAGCCTTTTGAGATAGATAGTATAATATATAGTATATATATAATATATAATACTATCTATAATATATAGATAGTATATAGATAGTATAACTTTATGAGCCAGGTTGTCTGTCCTTGCATTTGGTTTATGTTCGCTTGCGCTTATTAGCATATAGCTAGCGTCAGCTAAAGGAATTCGCTAGTATTTTGTTAGCATTTGTTAGTATAAGAAATAATCCCAAAAATGTGCCCCTCTGCCGGTAATACCGTATACCCCGTTATGGTACAGGAACTGTATGAAGGTATGGAAATCTAATGTTTTAAGACATAGCGTTTCAATCAGTAATGTAGTGCTAGAAAAATTGGTGGGTAAACTTTGATTGACAGTCACGGTGCAAAAAATTACGTTCGCTATACTTTCAATGCATTTTTTCCCAAAAGGTTGGTAAACTTTACCCTCCACTGCATCACTGGGTTCAATGTACTTGCTATAGAAGAGAGAGAGCAGAATTGGGGAAAATTCTATTTCCTTTCACATCAGGAAATACATTGGAAACCATAACAGAGCTAAACAAATGTCTAGAAAATGTCAACTACTGTATGTGAACTACTACAGTAAGACACTGTTCAGTGAAGTACCAGGCACAAGCAGTGAGAGGCACAGCCTAATTAAGAGTGTGTGTGTGTGTGTGTGTGTGTGTGTGTGTGTGTGTGTGTGTGTGTGTGTGTGTGTGTGTGTGTGTGTGTGTGTGTGTGTGTGTGTGTGTGTGTGTGTGTCGGTTGCCACTTACCATGCTCACTAATGTCTCCAAAGCTTACGGTGTTCAAATGGTCTTTCTCTAAGCAGCCCCTTGCTACTGTTTATTGGGACAGGTGGTGCATTCAGAAAAGCTGTACAATTCCCCTATCTGAGATATCTACTGCAGCCCTCTTCCTCCACATACAACACCCATTCTGCCAGTCACATTCTGTTAAAGGTCCCCAAAGCACACACATCCCTGGGTCGCTCCTCTTTTCAGTTCGCTGCAGCTAGCGACTAGAACGAGCTGCAACAAACACTCAAACTGGGCAGTTTTATCTCAATCTCTTCATTCAAAGACTCAATCATGGACACTCTTACTGACAGTTGTGGCTGCTTTGCGAGATGTATTGTTGTCTCTACCTTCTTGCCCTTTGTGTTGTTGTCTGTGCTCAATAATGTTTGTACCATGTTTTGTGCTGCTATCATGTTGCGGTGCTACCATGTTGTTGTCATGTTGTGTTGCTACCATGCTGTGTTGTCATGTGTTACTGCCTTGGTATGTTGTTGACTTTTAGGTCTCTCTTTATGTAGTGTTGTGTTGTCTCTCTTGTCGTGATGTGAGTTTTGTCCTATATTTATATTTTATTTATATTTGTATTTTTAATCCAATCCCAGCAGGAGGCCTTTTGCCTTTTGGTAGGCCGTCGTTGTAAATAAAAATGTGTTCTTAATTGACTTGCCTAGTTAAATAAAGGTTAAATAAAAAATGTTTTTTTTTTTTTAAATGCCAAGTGATCCCTGCACAACACATAAGCTCACACAACCCAATAAAGTATCGCACTTTAAAGGGGGATTCCACTAATGGTCAAACGTGTTTGGGGAAACAAAAAACATTAGGATATACTCATAAACATGTATGTTGACAGATGTTGAGAGGATACAGCATTTTTGCTCATCCCATAACCCAAAAAAGGTAACTTGGTCCATTTGATGCCCCACCTGTGTTAGCTGTGATTGATTGAGCTTTCCTGTCTCAAAACTGTCCAGCCCCGTCTATCCGGTACTCCAAGCCGACTTGAGCAAACGCGCAAATGATTTGAAAGACTTTAAATACTACTTGAGCCCAGGTCTGGCCAGTGTCCGCATATCATTTCACCTAACGCTCTAGTTTTCATAATCAGAAGTGGAACCAAAGGAGGTCGTTGGTTCCAGACAGTCAGACATCAGGGGATGAGGAGGGTCAGACAGTAAGGATGGGAAGTGTGGCTGCCACCAGAGACAAGAGAGCAGGAAATGACAGTAAAGTCGCCCGTTTATGGCGGCTTCCAGGCAGTGGACTTGGATACGAAGAGGCCTGGAGTGAAAATATAGAGTTACACACTTTGCTGCCCTGAGGACCCAGACCCAAACAGCAGAGAGAGATATCAGAGAGATATGTCGGTAGGCGCCAACCGTGAAAGCCTTAGTCATAACGCCAAAACGATGTTATCTTATGACAAATTGTATTATAGAATGTTATGCCATTGTGCAGTTAAAAAAGATGTGCATTAGGGAAAGTATGCTAATGGGTAACTCCTCTGTCACTCGGTGGCATCGTTGCCATTGTTATCGACATTCTGCTGACACCGCAGCCATGTTGATGCCTGACTGATGACTAATGCCCAGTCTTTCTGAACGGGGGCAAATTACTGTTTTGTCTAAATTACACTAAAGTGGCTTGGAAATATGATTACTAAAGTAGGCAAATAATTAGTAGGAAACAACTTTGCCATCCTTATGATGCAGGGCAAGTTTACTTTAGAGAGATGGCAATGTTGCCATTAGGTAGTCAAATTTGTAAAAAAAATATCTAGCAATGCTAATATTTGCTAGCTAAAATTCAGTGCCGTCCCCTCAATCTTAGGTGGCTAGCTAAAGTTATACTGCATCTAAAGTCAATCTGGTGACATCACAATGATGACAAAAGGTTTTCCTACTAATTATTTGCCTCCTTTTTAAATGTCATCGTTTCCAAGACACAGTCATGCACTTTAGGTGAACTCTTCATCAACGCCCATTGGGAATGCATTGAGTAGAATGTTCAGTTGGGCATCAGTCCTAAAATGAACGTTCAAAACAATATTGTGACAAAACGTGCAACCTGGTTTCAAGTCCTGGGTACCGTTGAGCCATTGACCCTGAAAACAGCTCACTTGATTCAGCCCTTAGTGCAAATTTTCCACTGTACAATTATCCCTGTTGCCCGGGAATTGACCTCTGTTACGCTGATCAAGCTGCCAAATTTGGGACTTAGGATCAAATTGTACTACTGCTGCCAACAATGTTAGAGCGTCTTTAACAAGACTGATCTCAAATAGACACTTAATCTGAAAACATACTGTATACCAGTATGATTCCTGATTGAATAATCTGTCCCTTCTAGGGTTTACGGGTTGGCTCTATACCCTGATATCTAATGCAGAGGTCTGCAATGCTCTTTGAAGTTAAGCGTGTGCCCTCTTTGACTTTTAGAGAAAAGTAATGTTGTCATAAGAGAAGAATTTCCAATTATCAGAACTTGCTCAAATAAAGTGTAGATTACATTTGCTGGGTCTATGTCTGTGATACTTCCTATAGAGAGTGAACTGTGTATGTGATGGGGATAGGCTACCTCTTCATGCCATCCTCATCCATTTAGCCATGTTTAGCTAGCTAGAACATGGGCAAAACTAAATTGAACTTGATTAGAACATGGGCGAAACCAACTTTAGCTACCTAGAACATCAGTGAAATTGACTTTAGCTAGGTAGAACATGGGTGAGAATATGTTTAGCTAGAACATGGGCAAAACCAAATATAGCTGGATTAGAACATGAGTGAAACCCACGTTAGCTAGCTAGAACATGGGTGAAACCAATGTTAGCTAGCTAGAACATGGGTGAAACCAACATTAGCTAGCTAAAACATGGGAAAAACAAGTTGAGCTAGCTATAACATGGGTGAAATCTACTTAAACTAGCTAGAACATGGGTGAGACTAAGTTTAGCTAGAACATGGGTGAGAATATGTTTAGCTAGAACATGGGTGAGACTAAGTTTAGCTAGAACATGGGTGAGACTAAGTTTAGCTAGAACATGGGCAAAACCAAATTTAGCTGGATTAAAACATGGGAGAATCCAATGTTAGCTAGCTAGAACATGGGTGAAACCAAGAAGATAGCCGGGGCCTGCTTTCCCTTTAAGATGGTTTCCTCTAGGTTTCTTCCTTCCAGGGAGTTTTTCCTAGCCAATGTGTTTCTTCTTCTGCTTGCTCTTAATTACCGTAATTAATCTAAATTAAGATAGAAATGCTAAACCATTTACATTTAAGTTCTTCCTAAATATTCCATATTCTAAAGTGTAAAACCCAACAACATACATCCGAAACATCACATTACTATGTAGGAGTCAGAGTATGCTACGTGGGATAGGGTGTATAATTAAGCAATAAGGCCCGAGAGGGTGTGGTATATGGCCAATATACCACGGCTAAGGACTGTTCTTTTGCACAACGCAACGGGGAGTGCCTGAATACAGCCCTTAGCCGTGGTATATTGGCAATATAACACAAACCCCAGAGGTGCCTTACTGCTATTATCAAATGGTTACCAAGGTAATTAGTGCAGTAAAAATACATGTTTTGTCATACCTGTGGTATATGATACCACGGCTGTCAGCCAATCAGCATTCAGGACTCGAACCACCCAGTTTATAATTGAATGAAGATCAGTAATGTAATTATTTGGTGGGTGCTTATATTTGTCCAAGTGTGTATTATACGCATGTTCGAAAAGGACATTTTATTTCTCAATTCTCAATTCTCCCTGAGACACCCTCAAAGAGTGGGGTCGTGGCCAGCGTCTACCATTATCAACGGCAACCCTGGAGCAATTAGGGTTAAGTGCCTTGCTCAAGGGCACCTTCACCTTCTCAGCTCGAGGATTCAAACTAGCAACCTTGGGGATATTGGCCCAACACTCTAACCGCTAGGCTACCTGCCACCACAAAACTAAATCGGATCTCAATCCAATTGCACATACAGTATGTTACTATGTGATCTACTATACAATACATTTGCATCTATATCATTCAATTCAGATATGTAATACAGTTCCACCCAGGGAAAAACAAAAAAACAACTGACCTGCAATAAACCCAAACATGATTTTAATCCTGTATCACATTTATATATATAAAATGATATAGAGTACACATCCTCGCATGAATATACCATGAGAAGTTTTCATTGTTGCAACTGTGGTTTGGATTTGTAAAGGTAACTCAGACCGCATGAAAGACGGGTTCATTTTACAGTCGGCTTTGTCAACAATTGTTGTAGATTTTTGGAAGTGGGAGACATTGAGGCCGGCAGTCTAGCTCTGCATGTCTACTGAGATTTGTCATGCCATTGTAATAATGGTGTAAAGACAATGGAGAAAGGGGATGGATAAGTCCATCCTGCAATACTAGATGGGAGTTTTAAACAAACAACCAAACCAAATTTTGTTATAGTGGAGAGGGATTGGGCTTTATCAAATATGAGCTCAGTTCAACTCAAAAGGTGAGTTTCAAGGTGGGAGAAATACATTCTTGATGAAAAGCCACAGTACTTTGCCCCTTAGAGACACCATAAGGAGCAGCCAGAACTCCCCCCTGCCTTAAGAATAAGAGTATGTTACATTGACAGGTCCAGAATGATTCTGTCTCAGAAAAATGACAGAGCGCTTTAGGAGTAACTAGGGTGGGCTCCCTCACATTTATTTCTTTGTGAGGCTAAAGAACTTCTGCCCCCTTCTTATAGCCGTTCAGTACACACGGACATGTGTTCCTGTCAGTCATGGCACATCTCCATTTGTCCTCCCCTTACACTCTGTTCTCTCCCCCAAATATCTCACACTCACAGTAGATGGTATATCTCGATACCATCTACTGTATGCTGCTCTGTACCATCACTCATTCATATATCCTTATGTACATATTCTTTATCCCCTTACACTGTGTATAAGACAGTAGTTTTGGAATTGTTAGTTAGATTACTTGTTGGTTATCACTGCATTGTCGGAACTAGAAGCACAAGCATTTCGCTACACTCGCATTAACATCTGCTAACCATGTGTATGTGACAAATAAAATTTGATTTGATTTTCATTTATTAAAGTGTTTAATTATTCATGAATTATTACAACTCTGATGTTAAAGAGTGCAGAGGCTGGTATTTAACCAAACCTGTAATGTGGAAAAAGTCACTATTCTGTACTGCAAAATCACACCATTTCATATAGAACATCTTTGTTTTGTTTTATGACACCCAGTAAACATTTTCTCAATATTTTCCACACTATGATGCATAACAATGTGGTATTTCACATTGTGGATTTCACAGCATGTAATTGATTGAATTTCCAGCCGTAGGCTCTTTGGAACCATGAAATACACCATACTGTGTGTTGTATCACTCATTGTACTGCAGTAACATTGAATATCACTCTGACCAAATCTCATGATCTTCCTAGTCCTGATTGTGTCCAATCTCTGCATCATAAATGTATGTTTTACATACATCGTCAAGTTTGGAGAAAATAATATAGCTAGCTAGGCATTTACACAAATAAGAATAGGAAACCAGCAAAAATGTGGAAGCATCTGTAACAGCCTTGCTTATTTTTATCTGTCCCAGGGAGTCTGTGTCCATGGCTGAACCCTTTAATTATAAAAAGGAATAATGTTGTTTTTATTGCTAGCAGCTGGAGGAGCTTGCCACTCCCAAAAACAAACTGAGCTTGTTATATTATCATAATGATACAGTCGTGGTAAACGGATTAGCCTACTATGATCATGCTCCGGACTTTCTTTCCCGCGCCCACCCCCATTCAACTTACTGTGTTAGCAACGGCCTGTACTTCTGTTCTTTACTAGCAGTGTTAGGGAGTAAGTGGAGCAACCTTGATTTAGCCTTGAAGACTTGGCGTCGGCTCCCTAAGATAATGCCTACCCACTGGGCACAGACGTCAGTTCAAAGTCTAGTTTTGACATACATTTGGTTGAGTTGTCAATTAACGTGAATTCAATGTGAAATCAACAACAAAAAAGTTCAGTGTCATTAGATTTTTTTTAAATGCCCTTACTTGGAAATAACTTTGATTCCACTAATTTTTGCCCAGTGGGTTAGCTTTAACTCAACAGGCTAACACAGTCTTATGGCATGCAGGAAACACAGTTTCGAACCCCTGTTTGTCACATACTACACAAGAAAGCAATAATCAACACACCACACAACTATAGCTTGGCCAAACTGTCATGTCTAGTCTAGATGCTGACACTCTTCTCCACTGTCTATTCACCTGACATAGTCAATATTTGACCCAAGTTTACACTTGTGGTCATCTCTCTCATCTTGTTACATGAAAGAGCGTATGTAAGGAACTGTCCCGTTATCTGGTTTTAATGTCCATTCTAGAATTCCCTCCTAGCCAATCAGAAACTAATATTCAACAATGCTGTGGTATGAAACAGTATAACATCATCGTATACCAATGTGAGTCTCTCTCCGGACACTTTGTGCCCTTTTCTTCCATTCACTGCAGGTCACATGACTGTGGCAGCGAGACAATGATCACCATACTGCAGGAGCCTCGCGCTCCGCTCGTCACTGCCCCCGGGACACTAGGCGGCAAGATTTCTCCAACTAAAATAGTTCCACCCTGTGGCACTTACTGGCATGGGCTTAATTCAATGGTTTGGTACACACATTCTTCTTGTTAACTCATTGGAAGCTTTCTATTCAGAGTCTGTCTCTCTTTGAAAAGATGAAGGGGGATGGATGATGTGACAAAGGCATTTTAAGGCACTCAAACACAGGCACTCAAACACACACACACACACACACACACACACACACACACACACACACACACATAGACATAAGAATAGAATATGGGCAGAGAGACACATGCACGTGTAACAGGGGAAACTCAGGTCCCATGAAACTCATGCAGATGTGTGCACAAGCGCCAACATACCCTGAGTGTACAAAACATTAGGAACATCTTCCGAATATTGAGTTGCCTTTTGCCCTCAGAACAGCCTCAATTCGTCGGGGCGTGGACTCTACAAGGTTTTGAAAGTATTCCACAGGGATGCTGGCCCATGTTGACTCCAATGCTTCCCACAGTTGTGTCAAGTTGGCTGGATGTCATTTGGATGGTGGACCATTCTTGATACACACGGGAAACTGTTGAGCGTAAGAAACCCAGCAGTGTAGCAGTTATCGACACTCAAACCATACCCCCATTCCAATGCAGTTCGTTCAATAGTTTGTCTTGCACATTCACCCTCTGAATGACAGACACAATCCATGTCTCAATTATCAAGGTGACATCAATAAGGGATCATAGCTTTTACCTGGATCCCCCTAGTCAGTCTATGTCATGTAAAGAGCAGGTGTTCCTAATGTTTTATACACTCAGTTTACATACAGTGCCTTCTGAAAGTATTCAGACCCCTTCACTTTTCCACATTTTGCTACGTTACAGCCTTATTCTAAAATTGAATAAATCAATAAAATATCCTCAGCAATCCACACAAAACACCCCATAATAACAAAGACAAAACAGGTTTTTAGACATTGTATTAAATATAAAAAACAGAAATACATAAGTATTCAGACCCTTTGCTATGAGACTCGAAATTGAGCTAAGGTGCATCCCTATTTCAATTGATCATCCTTGAGATGTTTCTACAACTTAATATGAGTCCACCTGTGGTTAATTTAATTGATTGGACATGATTTGGAAAGGCACACACCAGTCCATATAAAGGTCCCACAGTTGACAGTGCATGTCAGAGCAAAAACCAAGCTATGAGGTCAAAGGAATTGTCAGTAGAGCTCAGAGACAGGATTGTGTCTAGGCACAGATCTGGGGAAGGGTACCAAAACATTTCTGCAGCATTGAAGGTCCCCCAAAACACAGTGGTCTCCATCATTCTTCAATAGAAGAAGGCCACTCCTCAGTAAAAGGCACATGACAGCCTGCCTGGAGTTTGCCAAACGGCACCTAAAGGACTCTCAGACCATGAGAAACAAGATTCTCTGGCCTGATGAAACCAAGACTGAACTCTTTGGCCTGTAGGCCAAGCGTCATGTCTGGAGGAAACCTGTCACCATCCCTACGGTGAAACATGGTGGTGGCAGCATCATGTTGTGGGGATGTTTTTCAGAGGCAGGGACTGGGAGACTAGTCAGGATCAAGGCAAAGGTGAACGGAGCAAAATATAGAGAGATCCTTGATGAAAACCTGCTCCAGAGCACTCAGGACCTCAGACTGGGGTGAAGGTTCACCTTCCAACAGGACAACAACCCTAAGCACACAGCCAAGACAACACAGCTTCGGGACATGTCTCTGAATGTCCTTGAGTGGCCCAGACAGAGACTTGAACCCAATCGAACATCTCTGGAGAAACCTGAAAACAGCTGTGCAGCAACGCTCCCCATCCAACCAAACAGAGCTCGAGAGGATCCCAAATACTGGTGTGCCAAGCTTGTAGCATCATATACAAGAAGACTCCAGGCTGTAATCGCTGCCAAGGTGCTTCAACAAAGTACTGAGTAAAGGGTCTGAATACTTATGTAAATGTTATATTTCAGTTGTTTATTTTTAATACATTTACAAAAAATTCAAAAAACTATTTTTTGCTTTGTCATTATGGGCTATTGTGTGTAGATTGATGAGGGGGGAAAACAATGTAATCAATATTACAATACAGCTATAATGTAACAAAATGTGGATAAAGGCCTTGTGCAAGCTACTAGTATCAAGACACACACAATTCAATATCAAGCTCACTCAGAAGTTGCAAATTAACATTAGAAATCCCAGAGCACACAATGGGCAACCTTGCTTGTGACCTGAACAGTGAAATTGGCCCCCGAGTCAATGCCTAAACTTTGGCTTAGCTGGGTAATGTGCTGGCGCACAGGAGATGCTGGGTCGAACCCTGGACCCGACGGTTACACTGACACTTACAGTGGGGGAAAAGAGGACCCTATGTATAATATTTGGCTAAACTACCAGACCTCATAAATAGCAAACGTCCAGCTGCTGCTCAATACATGAGGACTTACGGGATAACGCAGAACCACAATGACTCTAAACTCACTGGTTCCCAATGTTCGTGGAGGTAATAAAAAACTACAATGAGAATAGAGACAGGGCTCTAGCTGTTGCTATTTACCTTCGTGAATAGACACTGAAATTGTTTCCGATGCTTGTCTCGTATCACCGCGTCGCAGCGCACCATTCAGAACACAGAACCAAAACAACACCTTTTAAGACCTGTCACTCATGCTAAGTGGCAAGATTATTACATAACATGATACATCTAATTCAAATACATGAATATGAGATCAATCACCTCTCCTTGAGTTTATGCTTATTGATGGTAGGCCTACATCATCTTACGTTGTATAATGTTTAAGTAACCTAATTGAAAAGCAGTGCATATTTTAATCAGAAAAAAAGATGGGCTTTACAAAAGATGGGCTTCTTAAAATCAGAAGAACTTTAAAGAAAGTTAGGTTCTTATTAGAATTGTTCGAACATGTTCAACTAAACACTATATTATGTTTAATACAACCGTGCACTGCAGGCTAGATAGACCCGATATTGCCCAATAGGCTCCACACCAAGGAACGAAATAATTAATGCAAAACATACCTATTCTATGCGAGGGTTTTCGTCCTATTCCGGCTCATGGATCCTTTAAATGTTTCGCTCCTCACAATTGAATGGTCCTCACGAGTGAATGATGAATGATCCAAAAACTGCAGGTTGACGAAAATAAGTTTATCCGGTGAATGGTGAAACAAAACGTTTTCCACTGAAAGAGGAAACGAGAACTACAGTACGCGTCCAATTATACAAACGTGGTTTAATTGTTAGAATCGCGAAAATGCTTTGGTTTGGCTCATATACTGTACATCCCAACAGCCGTCCGACAGTGAGAAAGTTATCCCGAATGTCAAAAACACTGGCACCAACCACTCTTGTGATGACCTCACCGCGGCGTCAGCCAATCAGGACGGTAAGGGATGCAAGGAGACTTGTAAAAAGGTCTCGACACTTTTTTTGTGTGGCAACTGGAAATTTTGTTTTTGCTGTTGAAAGAAAAAAAGATACCATTATTTTGGATCGTTTCAATATGAACATAGATGTACAAAATTAGTTTACTGAATGTAAAAGTGTTCAATTAAATACATGGGAAAATATGTATTTATCTAAAATGTGCTTTGCAATCTGCGTAACACTCTCCAATGAGCCAATGAAAGGAGCATACAGTATTATAGGCCTAGGTTTACGTTGGATAATTTTTCAACATCTCTGGTGTCATCTAGCGGTAAATGTTGTGTATCACGTGGAATTACTGTACAGCATGGCCAAGCCTATGGTCCATGCTCTTGACGTAAAGGATGGCAAAAGTGTACACTTCAGAAGAAGGAAGATATTATTAGGGGTCAGAACTCACCCCTGCAATAGAGTAGTTTGCTGTGTAGGCCCATTAGGCTACAATTAATTAATTAATTAATTAATTTAACCTATATTTAACCAGGAAGTACTCAGAGCGTCCTGGCCAAGATAGGTAGCACCAAGTCATTACACAATTACAGACAGACAACATGAAAAATGACAAGTAATCTAGTAAAAAAACATAGAATTCACAAGAGTATAACAAAATCATAAAACAGAAAATTTAAAACATTGACAGGTCAAGGAATCAGTCTCAAAATCCTTCGTCAGTGATTTAAAAACACCAATAGAGACAAGTTCTTCCAGTTTAAAAGTATTTTGTAAGGCGTTCCAAGCCAATGGCGCAGAGTACATAAAATCCCTTTTACCAAATTCAGTTCAGACATTTGGAACAGTTAGCAGGATAAAGTCCTGCGAACGAAGAGAGTACCCACCACATTTCTGAACAAAAAAATGCCCAAATAAAATGGTAGTAAACCCAAAATGGCTTTGTAAATAAAAGTATACCAGTGACTGAGCCTATGAGTGACTAGAGAAGGCCAGCCAACCCTGGTATATAAAGTGCAGTGGTACGTAAGGGTTTTGCAGTTTAAAATAAACCTCAATGCGCCATGGTAAAGGGTGTCAATTGATCTCAAACACTGAGCAGAAGCATTCATATATAAAATATCCCAAATATCCACATACCTGGGGTGGCAGGTAGCCTAGTGGTTAGTGGTTAGAGCGTTGGCCTAGGTTGCAAGATCGACTCCCTGAGATGACAAGGTAAAAATCTGTCGTTCTGCCTCTTAACAAGGCAGTTATTAACCCACTGTTCCTAGGCCGTCATCAAAAATAAGAATTTGTTCTTAACTGACTTGCCTAGTTAAATAAAGATCAAATAAAATAGTCTAGTAAAGGCATAAATGTAGCTGATACTAGCCTCCTTCTGGCTTCAAAAGAAAAACAGGCCTTATTCCTAAAAGAAAATCCCAACTTCAGTTTAAATTTTTTTTGTAAGTTGTTGAATATGCAATTTAATAAAAGAGAGGTCGTCATCAATGAATATTCCAAGATATTTATATTTATTTATTTATTTATTTTTATTTCACCTTTATTTAACCAGGTAGGCATGTTGAGAACAAGTTCTCATTTACAATTGCGACCTGGCCAAGATAAAGCAAAGCAGTTCGACAGATACAGCGACACAGAGTTACACATGGAGTAAAACAAACATACAGTCAATAATACAGTATAAACAAGTCTATATACAATGTGAGCAAATGAGGTGAGAAGGGAGGTAAAGGCAAAAAAGGCCATGGTGGCAAAGTAAATACAATATAGCAAGTAAAACACTGGAATGGTAGTTTTGCAATGGAAGAATGTGCAAAGTAGAAATAAAAATAATGGGGTGCAAAGGAGCAAAATGAATAAATAAATTAAATACAGTTGGGAAAGAGGTAGTTGTTTGGGCTAAATTATAGGTGGGCTATGTACAGGTGCAGTAATCTGTGAGCTGCTCTGACAGTTGGTGCTTAAAGCTAGTGAGGGAGATAAGTGTTTCCAGTTTCAGAGATTTTTGTAGTTCGTTCCAGTCATTGGCAGCAGAGAACTGGAAGGAGAGGCGGCCAAAGAAAGAATTGGTTTTGGGGGTGACTAGAGAGATATACCTGCTGGAGCGTGTGCTACATGTGGGAGATTCTATGGTGACCAGCGAGCTGAGATAAGGGGGGACTTTACCTAGCAGGGTCTTGTAGATGACATGGAGCCAGTGGGTTTGGCGACGAGTATGAAGCGAGGGCCAGCCAACGAGAGCGTACAGGTCGCAATGGTGGGTAGTATATGGGGCTTTGGTGACAAAACGGATTGCACTGTGATAGACTGCATCCAATTTGTTGAGTAGGGTATTGGAGGCTATTTTGTAAATGACATCGCCAAAGTCGAGGATTGGTAGGATGGTCAGTTTTACAAGGGTATGTTTGGCAGCATGAGTGAAGGATGCTTTGTTGCGAAATAGGAAGCCAATTCTAGATTTAACTTTGGATTGGAGATGTTTGATATGGGTCTGGAAGGAGAGTTTACAGTCTAACCAGACACCTAAGTATTTGTAGTTGTCCACGTATTCTAAGTCAGAGCCGTCCAGAGTAGTGATGTTGGACAGGCGGGTAGGTGCAGGTAGCGATCGGTTGAAGAGCATGTATTTAGTTTTACTTGAATTTAAGAGCAATTGGAGGCCACGGAAGGAGAGTTGTACGGCATTGAAGCTTGCCTGGAGGGTTGTTAACACAGTGTCCAAAGAAGGGCCGGAAGTATACAGAATGGTGTCGTCTGCATAGAGGTGGATCAGAGACTCACCAGCAGCAAGAGCGACCTCATTGATGTATACAGAGAAGAGAGTCGGTCCAAGAATTGAACCCTGTGGCACCCCCATAGAGACTGCCAGAGGTCCGGACAGCAGACCCTCCGATTTGACACACTGAAATCTATCAGAGAAGTAGTTGGTGAACCAGGCGAGGCAATCATTTGAGAAACCAAGGCTGTCGAGTCTGCCGATGAGGATGTGGTGATTGACAGAGTCGAAAGCCTTGGCTAGATCAATGAATACGGCTGCACAGTAATGTTTCTTATCGATGGCGGTTAAGATATCGTTTAGGACCTTGAGCGTGGCTGAGGTGCACCCATGACCAGCTCTGAAACCAGATTGCATAGCAGAGAAGGTATGGTGAGATTCGAAATGGTCGGTAATCTGTTTGTTGACTTGGCTTTCGAAGACCTTAGAAAGGCATGGTAGGATATATATAGGTCTGTAGCAGTTTGGGTCAAGAGTGTCCCCCCCCTTTGAAGAGGGGGATGACCGCAGCTGCTTTCCAATCTTTGGGAATCTCAGACGACACGAAAGAGAGGTTGAACAGGCTAGTAATAGGGGTGGCAACAATTTCGGCAGATAATTTTAGAAAGAAAGGGTCCAGATTGTCTAGCCCGGCTGATTTGTAGGGGTCCAGATTTTGCAGCTCGTTCAGAACATCAGCTGAATGGATTTGGGAGAAGGAGAAATGGGGAAGGCTTGGGCGAGTTGCTGTTGGGGTGCAGTGCTGTTGACCGGGGTAGGAGTAGCCAGGTGGAAAGCATGGCCATCCGTAGAAAAATGCTTATTGAAATTCTCAATTATGGTGGATTTATCCGTAGGTGACAGTGTTTCCTATCTTCAGTGCAGTGGGCAGCTGGGAGGAGGTGTTCTTATTCTCCATGGACTTTACAGTGTCCCAGAACTTTTTTGAGTTAGTGTTGCAGGATGCAAATTTCTGCTTGAAAAAGCTAGCCTTGGCTTTTCTAACTGCCTGTGTATAATGGTTTCTAGCTTCCCTGAACAGCTGCATATCATGGGGGCTGTTCGATGCTAATGCAGAACGCCATAGGATGTTTTTGTGTTGGTTAAGGGCAGTCAGGTCTGGGGAGAACCAAGAGCTATATCTGTTCCTGGTTCTAAATTTCTTGAATGGGGCATGTTTATTTAAGATGGTTAGGAAGGCATTTTTAAAAAATATCCAGGCATCCTCTACTGATGGGATGAGATCAATATCCTTCCAGGATACCCCGGCCAGGTCGATTAGAAAGGCCTGCTCGCTGAAGTGTTTCAGGGAGCGTATTACAGTGATGAGTGGAGGTCGTTTGACCGCTGACCCATTACGGATGCAAGCAATGAGGCAGTGATCGCTGAGATCTTGGTTGAAGACAGCAGAGGTGTATTTAGAGGGGAAGTTGGTTAGGATGATATCTATGAGGGTGCCCGTGTTTAAGGCTTTGGGGAGGTACCTGGTAGGTTCATTGATAATTTGTGTGAGATTGAGGGCATCAAGTTTAGATTGTAGGATGGCTGGGGTGTTAAGCATGTTCCAGTTTAGGTCGCCTAGCAGCACGAGCTCTGAAGATAGATGGGGAGCAATCAGTTCACATATGGTGTCCAGAGCACAGCTGGGGGCTGAGGGTGGTCTATAGCAGGCGGCAACGGTGAGAGACTTGTTTTTAGAGAGGTGGATTTTTAAAAGTAGAAGTTCAAATTGTTTGGGTACAGACCTGGATAGTAGGACAGAACTCTGCAGGCTATCTTTGCAGTAGATTGCAACACCGCCCCCTTTGGCAGTTCTATCTTGTCTGAAAATGTTGTAGTTTGGAATCAATATTTCTGAATTTTTGGTGGTCTTCCTAAGCCAGGATTCAGACACAGCTAGAACATCCGGGTTGGCAGAGTGTGCTAAAGCAGTGAATAGAACAAACTTAGGGAGGAGGCTTCTAATGTTAACATGCATGAAACCAAGGCTATTACGGTTACAGAAGTCGTCAAAAGAGAGTGCCTGGGGAATAGGAGTGGAGCTAGGCACTGCAGGGCCTGGATTCACCTCTACATCGCCAGAGGAACATAGGAGGAGTAGAATAAGGGTGCGGCTAAAAGCAATAAGAATTGGTCGTCTAGAACGTCTGGAACAGAGAGTAAAAGGAGGTTTCTGGGGGCGATAAAATAGCATCAAGGTATAATGTACAGACAAAGGTATGGTAGGATGTGAATACAGTGGAGGTAAACCTAGGTATTGAGTGATGAAGAGAGAGAAATTGTCTCTAGAAACATCATTGAAACCAGGAGATGTCATTGCATGTGTGGGTGGTGGAACTAATAGGTTGGATAAGGTATAGTTAGCAGGACTAGAGGCTCTACAGTGAAATAAGCCAATAAACACTAACCAGAACAGCAATGGACAAGACATATTGACATTAAGGAGAGGCATGCTTAGTCGAGTGATCAAAAGGGTCCAGTGAGTGGGGAGGTTGGTTGGGGGTCACGGCGATTTAGACAGCTAGCCAGGCCATCGGTAGCAAGCTAGCATAGGATGGAGGTCTGTTGTTAGCCACCTCTTGCGTTCCGTCAGTAGATTAGTGGGGTCCCGTGTGGTAGAGGGGATTAATCCAAATCACACAACAACAACAAAAATAAAAACAATAGATATAGTTATAGAGGCCCAAGAAGAAACATAATAATAATAATAATAAATAAATTGTCCGATTGTCTATTCAGATAGCAGCCGGTAAGACAGCTAACGGTTAGCAGGCCGCAGATGGGCGTTCAGGTAACGTCGCGACGGAGGAGCCAGCCGGATCTCCTTCGGGTAGATAACGTCGGCAGTCCAGTTGTGAAGGCCCGGTGGGGCTCCGCGTAGGCAGTAAAACGGGTCCGGATAGGTGACTGCAGCCCAGGAGTGATTGATGGAACTCAGGAGTGATTGACAGAGCTGGCTAGCTCCGGAATAATTTATGTTTGCTCCGGAATCGACGAATGCCGATAGTCACACGGATAGCAGCTAGCTAGCTGTGAGATCCGGGTATGAATGTCCAGAGAGCAGTTGAAATCCAGGGACATGGAGAGAAAAATTGGTCCGGTATGTTCCGTTCCGAGCCGCGCCGTACAAAACTGGCGATAGATTTTCGAGCTAAAGGATAGCTGATGACCACAAACCGTGGTTAGCTGAATACTAACGATTTGCCAGTAAAGAAGCTAACTAGCTTCTGAACTAGCTTCTGATTAGCTTCTGGATTAGCTTCTGGGCTAGCTTCTGGCTAGCTCCTGGCTAGCTTCTGGCTAGTTTCTGGCTAGCTTCTTGGAGTTTCTGGCTAGCTTCTTGGAGGATTACAGATTTGAGGTAAATAATACTTTTTTATAAATATAAATTGGTGAGGCGGGTTGCAGGAGAGTGTTTTGAAGATGAGCTAATGGAAAAAAAAAATGTATGTGAAAAAAGTTGTAAATATATATATATACAGGACACGACAAGACGAGGACAAAAGACGTCTGAACTGCTATGCCATCTTGGTGGTAACCATATGAGGATACAGTCTCAATCTCATTTCCCTGGTAGATAGTAATAGGCGAAAGGTTCAGAGATTTATTTTTTGCTTTAGAAAACACCATTAGTTTTGTCAGTATTGAGGATAAGCTTCAATTGACACAAGGTATGTTGCAAGTTGAAAGCAATGTGGTGAACAGTTCCAATGCATCAAGCAGTATGTCTTCCCAGTGGGCATATGACATGATAAAGATGTATTTTACTGGTTGAAATTAGGTCGGTACGTCATATAACCATATTACATCCAGATTAAGAAGACCCCTTTTTGATGTCTTTTTGATGTCATGAAAATATGTCTTATTTTGGTTTGTACTATTTAATTAATAGAAACCAATCTACAGTACATAAACATGTCCATAGTGTTTGTGGGCCATGAACCCATTGCATATAAGACACTAGAACCATTACAATTATAACAATAGGAGTAATGTTCTTTTCCAACAGGGTTTGATTCAGCTGAGCACACTTGGCAAACAACAGATGGCAGAGCACTCCAAAGCGGGTTAGGGTCTTGTGGCGTACTGTACCCAGTAGCGGGTTAGAGTCTCGTGGCGTACTGTACCCAGTAGCGGGTTAGGGTCTCGTGGCGTACTGTACCCAGTAGCGGGTTAGAGTCTCGTGGCGTACTGTACCCAGTAGCGGGTTAGAGTCTTGTGGCGTACTGTACCCAGTAGCGGGTTAGAGTCTTGTGGCGTACTGTACCCAGTAGCGGGTTAGAGTCTTGTAGTGTACTGTACCCAGTAGGGGGTTAGAGTCTCGTGGCGTAATGTACCCAGTAGCGGGTTAGAGTCTCGTGGCGTACTGTACCCAGTAGCGGGTTAGAGTCTCGTGGCGTACTGTACCCAGTAGCGGGTTAGAGTCTCGTGGCGTACTGTACCCAGTAGCGGGTTAGAGTCTCGTGGCGTACTGTACCCAGTAGCGGGTTAGAGTCTCGTGGCATACTGTACCCAGTAGCGGGTTAGAGTCTCGTGGCGTACTGTACCCAGTAGCGGGTTAGAGTCTCGTGGCGTACTGTACCCAGTAGCGGGTTAGAGTCTCGTGGCGTACTGTACCCAGTAGCGGGTTAGAGTCTCGTGGCGTACTGTACCCAGTAGCGGGTTAGAGTCTCGTAGCGTAATGTACCCAGTAGTGGGTTAGAGTCTCGTGGCGTACTGTACCCAGTAGCGGGTTAGAGTCTCGTGGCGTACTGTACCCAGTAGCGGGTTAGAGTCTCGTGGCGTAATGTACCCAGTAGCGGGTTAGAGTCTTGTGGCGTACTGTACCCAGTAGCGGGTTAGAGTCTTGTGGCGTACTGTACCCAGTAGTGGGTTAGAGTCTCGTGGCGTACTGTACCCAGTAGCGGGTTAGGGTCTCGTGGCGTACTGTACCCAGTAGCGGGTTAGAGTCTCGTGGCGTACTGTACCCAGTAGCGGGTTAGGGTCTCGTGGCGTACTGTACCCAGTAGCGGGTTAGGGTCTCGTGGCGTACTGTACCCAGTAGCGGGTTAGAGTCTCGTGGCGTAATGTACCCAGTAGCGGGTTAGAGTCTCGTGGCGTAATGTACCCAGTAGCGGGTTAGAGTCTCGTGGCGTACTGTACCCAGTAGCGGGTTAGAGTCTCGTGGCGTACTGTACCCAGTAGCGGGTTAGAGTCTCGTGGCATACTGTACCCAGTAGCGGGTTAGAGTCTCGTGGTGTACTGTACCCAGTAGCGGGTTAGAGTCTCGTGGCGTACTGTACCCAGTAGCGGGTTAGAGTCTCGTGGCGTACTGTACCCAGTAGCGGGTTAGAGTCTCGTAGCGTAATGTACCCAGTAGCGGGTTAGAGTCTTGTGGCGTACTGTACCCAGTAGCGGGTTAGAGTCTCGTGGCGTACTGTACCCAGTAGCGCGTTAGAGTCTTGTGGCATACTGTACCCAGTAGCGGGTTAGAGTCTTGTGGCGTACTGTACCCAGTAGTGGGTTAGAGTCTCGTGGCGTACTGTACCCAGTAGCGGGTTAGGGTCTCGTGGCGTACTGTACCCAGTAGCGGGTTAGGGTCTCGTGGCGTACTGTACCCAGTAGCGGGTTAGAGTCTCGTGGCGTAATGTACCCAGTAGCGGGTTAGAGTCTCGTGGCGTAATGTACCCAGTAGCGGGTTAGAGTCTCGTGGCGTACTGTACCCAGTAGCGGGTTAGAGTCTCGTGGCGTACTGTACCCAGTAGCGGGTTAGAGTCTCGTGGCATACTGTACCCAGTAGCGGGTTAGAGTCTCGTGGTGTACTGTACCCAGTAGCGGGTTAGAGTCTCGTGGCGTACTGTACCCAGTAGCGGGTTAGAGTCTCGTGGCGTACTGTACCCAGTAGCGGGTTAGAGTCTCGTAGCGTAATGTACCCAGTAGCGGGTTAGAGTCTTGTGGCGTACTGTACCCAGTAGCGGGTTAGAGTCTCGTGGCGTACTGTACCCAGTAGCGCGTTAGAGTCTTGTGGCATACTGTACCCAGTAGCGGGTTAGAGTCTTGTGGCGTACTGTACCCAGTAGTGGGTTAGAGTCTCGTGGCGTACTGTACCCAGTAGCGGGTTAGGGTCTCGTGGCGTACTGTACCCAGTAGCGGGTTAGGGTCTCGTGGCGTACTGTACCCAGTAGCGGGTTAGAGTCTCGTGGCGTACTGTACCCAGTAGCGGGTTAGGGTCTCGTGGCGTACTGTACCCAGTAGCGGGTTAGAGTCTCGTGGCGTACTGTACCCAGTAGCGGGTTAGAGTCTCGTGGCGTACTGTACCCAGTAGCGGGTTAGGGTCTCGTGGCGTACTGTACCCAGTAGCGGGTTAGAGTCTCGTGGCGTACTGTACCCAGTAGCGGGTTAGAGTCTCGTGGCGTACTGTACCCAGTCAACACACTGGGAACGAGTCTATTTCTCTTGGCATAGACTCGGACTCGGGGGGAGGGGGGCATCATCCAGGCCGGCCTCTTCCCTAATCCAGCAGTATCATATTACTCTTGGCTCTGGCTAATGGTACTTGTGCAGAGTCCACTTCAACTTATCCAGCACAATTACATTTTTCAGGCATGTGATGAAATACCAATTGAAAAAAACAAAGAAATATATATTTCACCTCCAAGTCATCGAATTTTCTAGGTCATTAAAAGCTACAATTTGTGACCGTCTCTGCGGTACTATAGCTATCAGAGATGGTCCCTAATTTAGAGGATATCCAGTTCTATAAATGCTTTTGCTATAGGCTATGGCAGTGTTTTTTTGTAGTTACAGTCCACCCAATTGAAAAGTGCACATTCACTTCCATAATGTTTGTTCTAGGCTACCAGCATGTAAGATAAACCTGCACAATAACACAGGATACCCTTACAAAATTTGACTGTCTTTAAAATGCAGTAAACTGCAGAATAATGAATTAATGTTTTTTAAATGAATGATATCTGGATTGCTTGCTCTGTGTATTGGCTCTTAGTGGTATTGTTTTGTCTGTGTTAGCTAATTGCACAGTTTGTGCTGCACAGTTTCCTTTGGTCCACTGAATGCTGTTTTGATGTTCTTTGACTAACTACATATGTTTTTTGTGAATTTAACAAATAACATGTAGGCCTATCTATTTCTTTCAAGACTCGGACTCGGGGGGAGGGGGGCTTCATCCGGGCCAACCTCTTCCCTAATCCAGCAGTATCATATTATATAATATAATCCACCAGGATTTACAAAACCCTATTTTTATTGCATTTATTTCCATCAATAATTAGTACTAAATTATTGCACCTGAAAATATGACTATTATGAATACACAAAACATGGATTGTTTGTGTAAGAAAGTAAACTAGGCTAATTATTGAAACTAATGGATGTGAAGATTTTCTTGATTGGAGATCCTTGTATTTTGTATTTGAGAATACCATACATTTTAGGGCCTCCCGGGTGGCACAGTGTTCTAGGGCACTGCATCACAGCGTTAGCTGTGCCACCAGAGACTCTGGGTTCGCGCCCAGGCCCTGTCGCAGCCGGCCGCGACCTGTGGGGCGATGCACAATTAGCCTAGTTAGGGAGGGTTTGGCCGCTCCTGTGGTAGGCACGCTAACCAAGGTAGCCAGGTGCACGGTGTTTCCTCTGAGACATTGGTGTGGCTGGCTTCCGGGTTGTAGGCGCGCTGTGTTAAGAAGCAGTGCGACTTGGTTGGGTTGTGTTTCGGAGGACTCATGACCTTCGTCTCTCCCGAGCCCGTACGGGAGTTGTAGCGATGAGACAAGATAGTAATTACTAACAACAATTGGATACCATGAAATGCAGGAAAAACTTTTAATAAAACAACCAAGTAACGAGACAACATAACAGAGGCGGAATACATGAACACAGGAATAATACCAACTGAGGAATGAACAAAGGGAGGGACCTATAAAGGGCAGGTAAGTCCAGGTGTGAATCATGATGAGTGCCAGGTGTGCGTAATGATGAATCCCAGGACCGGTGGTTAGTATTCCGGCAACGTCGCCCGCCGGGGGGGAGGAGCCAGAGTATAGGTGACTGACCCCCCCTTCCGACGCGCGGCTCCTGCCGCAGGGCGACGACCCTGAGGACGAGAAGCGGGTCAATCCGTGCGGCGAAGGTGGAAATCACAGATGATGTTGAGATCCAGAATGTCCTCCACCAGAACCCAGCGTCGCTCCTCTGGTCCATACTTCTCCCTGTCCACCAGATACTGAAGCCGACCCCCACGACGCCGGGAGTCCAGTAGAGCTCTGACAGCATACGCCAGACTGGCCTCGATGTCCAGGGAGTGGTGGTGGGGTGTCGTGGGGGACAGCATCAGCTAGGGGACCAGGAACCACCGGCCTGAGAAAGGATACAGGAAACGAGGGTGAGATACAGTAGTGACGGGGCAATTGTAATCTATATGTCACCTCGTTGACCCTCCGGAGAACCTTGAACGGCCTCACAAACCGGGGGCTCAGTTTCTTGCAGGGCAGGTGGAGTGGGAGGTTCCTGGTAGAGAGCCAGACACAATCCCCAGGGTGGAACACAGGGTTCTCACTGCGGTGGCAGTCTGCCTGTTCCATTTGACGATGGACGGCGCGCTGGATTCTCACATGAGACTCCAGCTTATGCGCATCGGAACCACTCATCAACCGCAGGAACCTCGGTCTGGCCCAGAGTCCACAGAGCCAGGGCTGGCTGAAAACCCAAGACACACACACACTGGAAGGAGTCGTTGTTTGAGCACATACAGAAGAGGAGCTGATGGAGCAGGTGACATCCTGCTTTAATTAAAATCAAATCAAATGTATTTATAAAGCCCTTCTTACATTAGCTGATATCAGCTGATATATAAGTGCTGTACAGAAACCCAGCCTAAAACCCCAAACAGTAAGCAATGCAAGTGTAGAAGCACGGTGGCTAGGAAAAACTCCCTAGAAAGGCCAGAACCTAGGAAGAAACCTAGAAAGGAACCAGGCTATGAGGGGTGGCCAGTCCTCTTCTGGCTGTGCCGGGTGGAGATTATAACAGAACATGGCCAAGATGTTCAAATGTTCATAGATGACCAGCAGGGTCAAATAATAATGATCACAGTGGTTGTCGAGGGTGCAACAGGTCAGCACGTCAGGAGTAAATGTCAGTTTACTTTTCATAGCGATCATTCAGAGTATCTCTACCGCTCCTGCTGTCTCTAGAGAGTTGAAAACAGCAGGTCCGGGACAGGTAGTACGTCCGGGTGAACAGGTCAGGATTCCATAGCCGCAGGCAGAACAGTTGAAACTGGAGCAGCAGCACAGCCAGGTGGACTGGGGACAGAAAGGAGTCAATACAGTTGACAATAAAATACAGTGGGTGGTCCGCCCAGTTCTAACTAGGGTACTTAGACAAAGTATTCCTATGGGTAATTGATAGAGGAAAATATGGTTGAAATGACTAATTATGTATACATTCCAATCAGAAACTGACTAGTCCAAATGCTATAATGTACGGTACATGTGAGTTATCCCTCTTGCTCCCTTTCCCAATTGTATATAATGTAGTCAGGAGTTAGTAACAATATAGGTCTGTTCCTTAGTTCATTCAGTTGTACAAATCTCCAGGTGGTGGGAACGGGCCATCTCCAAATGGTCGGGAATGTTGATTTATGCTGACTGGCCTTGACTTTGTGCTGATAACGTGGAGGCTTGAGAGTTAAGATGGGCCCTCTGTTTGTGAAACGGAACGTTTGGAAAACGCTGACGTCATTTTCAGTTTATAACCTGTGGAAATGTGTGTAAGCATTCAGTACTCTCTGGAATTAAACGCTCTTTACCTGGCTTTTAAGACTGGTCTCGATCTACTTCATGCATAATTAATGAACTTACAATTCATTAATGAATTAGAAATGAGTGCTAATTGATTTTGGCAATTAAAGCATAGAGGAATTTAGAATTCCTCTATCAATTTGGTCCTTCGAAGAGCCGGATCTAAAATATCCCTCTCTGTGCCTGTAGGTAGTACGCTGGAAAATCGTGCACGGACGAGTTTTGACTCGTTTTACTAAAGACCTGACCTCTGAATTGAGGTAAAAATTGAAACAGGCCTGCGTATTATCACAGAGGACAGAGAGGGTGACTAGTTTCAAACGAACAATGTTTTCCCAGCCGGCAGCAGGTAAAGTAGCCTTTATTCTCGATTCTGGGGGGATTTGAGCTCTTTAATTGATGTTCTGAAATTTTCAGAAATCATCAATAATGGGGGCCTTGCTATTCCCACAGGGTATGTATGACCATCATACACTGGGTTTTGTATAACCGATATACACTGAAGCAGGTTCGAAAATAACCTGTGGTAATGTGCACTACCGAAAATAAACTAAAACTTAGTCATGAGTGGCACACCAGCCCGAGATTAAGAAGGGATATTAAATAGGTACTGGGAGATAGGACGGTGAGTTTGTACAAATACTGGGCGTAGAGAGACGGCAAGCGCAAGATAACTGGATTGGTCATGTGAATAGTGGCAGTATTGATCATCGTCCCGATTCAACTAATACTACGGAAAATATCCAAATGAGGAGGAGAGGGAAACTTAAATCTAAAAAAATGAGATAAAAGCCATTCTTTAGACATGACAGTTCCAGGCGAGAGGGAAGTTTAACAAATAGTGGCGTGAGATAACGATTATTAGCGTTCTTTAAAAGCCCTCTGACACAACCGGAAAATACTAGGGCTTTACAAACCCTGGGCTTATGGTTGTAAGGTTAGACCTAATGTTTGTTTCAAAAGTCAAAGCTATTGGTAAGATTTCCATAAAAGAGCTAAACTTAATCATGAGAGATTACGACAAAAAAGGAAGGATTGTTTAGCCGAATAAGGGGGAGAGGGTAACTTAAATCTAATGCGAGAGGGAAATATAACAATTAGTGGCGTGAGATAACGATTATTAGCGTTCTTTAAAAGCCCTCTGACACAACCGGAAAATACTAGGGCTTTACAAACCCTGGGCTTATGGTTGTAAGGTTAGACCTAATGTTTGTTTCAAAAGTCAAAGCTATTGGTAAGATTTCCATAAAAGAGCTAAACTTAAATCATGAGAAACGCACCCGACCGAGATGGAAAATACATACTGATTATTTTTAAAGGGACACACACGTAGTCAGACAGAATAGTAACTAGAAGTAACTAAGTAACGGTAAATTACAAATTTATAGAACTGCACGCACATAGAATTTAAAATGATATAGAAAGGCATAGATAAGTGTTTAAAGACCATAGCTACTAGTAACGGTAAGGATTAAGAATGGGGAGAAATGCCTCGAAAGAGGCCCCAGAACTGACGGGAGATCGAGCGATGTATGTATGGGGGGGTCTTTCCCGGTTTTTAGTAGTCAGTGTTCTTGATAGTGAAAAGTGATCGTGTGGGTGAGTTAAATGTCAGATTGAACAATGTATCCAGCGGAAAGACGGAACAAGTGACCCCATAGATATATAGATCTTGTAGATTATGGGGAACAACTGAGTTGCTTTTCCGTTGGTCATTTTCAATCAACTCTACAGATTAAGCTATATTTGGGGCGATATTTTAGTTCAAAGTCCTATAGGAATAGGGATTACTGTATATTACTGCAGTGATCGCTATATACGGGTGAAAACTAATATCAGATTGAACGACGAGTGGACGGTCTATTTGTCTTCGGTCAACCCTACAAGTAGGCTGATTTGGAGTGACAATCTTAGTAAAAGTCCTAAAGGAACAGTAATGTATTGTATACGGGTGAGACTTAATGTCAGACTTTAGTAGATGAGGATTCCAATAAAAGAGATATGGGCGTTTAAATTTGGGCTATTTTCTGTTGTCTAGATGTCGGAGTAACAAATACAGATAACTGTGAAAATGGGTATATTTGCGGAGAGTCTCAGTCAAATTCCATTGTGCTGGTAGGGGAGTGGTGAGCGCGGCAGTTTCACCAACGGTAATCCATGGTTCGGTTCCCGTTTAACTAAAATAGATTTTAGATCGTAATCGACCTACTTGCATGTTTTGCCTGAAAAATACGGTCGCCAGTGTTTGCAAAAGATATAACTGAACGGATATTATGTGTTCCAGATAGAATTGATAAAAGAAGTCATTAAAAATAACGGCGAAACAATTTCGATGTAAAACGCTATTTCGCCCAAAATGATCTGGTGGAATAATGTATTGAGATAGGAGTCGTAATTAAATAGATGTATCATAGAAGAGAGACCGTTACCTAAAGTTAAATGGTCAGGAACTCAATCTGAATAGGGAATATATATTTTACAAAGGCGGGCAGATTTGTGTCTATAGCCAAGCAACGGAATTGCTAGACACTCAATGGGGCTATATAGTGCAACGCTTTGGACTATAAATTAGGTAAGAATAGTTTAATCGTAAGAAGTTGTGATTGTTTTTCTGATTATTGATTTTTGGTTAAGGTAACACCAGTGAATTTGAACAAAAAGTAACGTATTCTAAAAATGATCTGAATTCCGTCCTCATTGCGGGGAACAAATAAAATGTCTTATCTTAAAGGGACAGTGCACGGTAATCACAGTGGTTTGAGTGCATGACAGTGGAAAAAATATTGTGGGACGAGAATTCGAAGAGAGAAAAATAAGTTACATGATACATCAAGAGATTTAAAACGAACGATGTGAAGGGATCATCAGAATTATTGGGAATAGAGTTGTAATTAAAATACTAAGTCAAAGACGAGACAGGTATTTAGAGCAAAATGGATTCTAAATCATAACAAAGAGACAATTATGATTTATGCCCATCGAAAACCTTTTATAAAATTGGCGAATTTAGAGATGTTGGTTGGGGTGGTAAATTATAATTCAGGATTAGAACAGATGTGATAAATTAGGTTTGGTTAATCGAACAAGAATTATTTACAATCCATTTGAAGTCGCTACGAATTTGCAGGTTGAGCGCTTGATGATGACGTCACTAGCGAGACACTTTTGTCACCAGAGACTGGGTATAACGGAGCAAACTGTATGGCTGTTAGTGTGTGTATCGAGGCTTCGAGTAACCTTTCAGAAGTTGAGATAAAAGTGTTTTGTTTATTTGTTTATTGGTTATAGTCAATTTTAGGGTTTGATTTAACTTAGTTGAACAGTGTGTTCTGGCGGGTTTAGGTAGAACTCTGTTGATAATGGGATATGATAGAGGGTGAGTCGGTCAAGGATCGATGCAGACAAGGTGGTAGATTGTACGACAAGCGACAGGTTTATTATGAGTGAAGATATCTGGTACAGCGTATATACGGGCCCCTCTGTTAGCTCATCAGAGACTAGCAGAAAGGAACCTTGCTAACAGTGAGTACAAGCTTCATATACACAACAGAAAGTAGGTTGATTTCTAGGAGATCGGATCTTCGGATTGGATCAGGCTGGGGTGTAGTCATCCGGCATTGGCTCTGTTGTCTGTCCGTCATCGTAGAATCCTGCCATGCCTGTTCTTGGTCGTCACACCATGTTCAGCTGAAAAGGAGATCTGGTGTGTGCGCTATCTTCAGTCACACAATGTTCGGCTGGGAGGGAGATTATGTGTGTGTGCTAGTTTGTCTCTAAATCTGGGCTTTCTGCCAATCTGTGGGTGTCTTATCTGGGTGTCCTCGGCAGCTATGTGTGTACTGTATGTGCGTCGTCCCTGTCTTCTGGGGTCAGTGTGTAAGAGCGTATGCGTCCCTATCTTCAGGGGAGTTGTGGCCGAACTGCCGGCTAGCACCTGTGGCTAGGAGTATCCTGTTGTGACAGTGTTCTGGATGATTACAGTGAGTGTGTGTGTGAGAGATATCCTGTATGGGGCCCAACCTGTTTTACTATGTGTCTCAGCTATAGTAGTGTAATGTCACCTACATAGGAATTAGCAGTAATGTAATGTCACCTACATAGGAATTAGCAGTCCTCTACAACTCTTTGTTCCGGAACGGATGAGAGTTAACCAAAATAAGTAAATTAAAGGAGCCATGAGAGAAATGTGAATGCATATTTATTAAATATCGGGGATTAAATTACGGATTCCTTACACTGTGAAATGTACGACATTTGCGGCAGAGAGAAAAAGTAATGCATTGGATAATAATGTTATCGGGTGAATTGTATCTAAAGGTAGCATGGTCATTTAAGTAAACATATCCGTAGACGATGTTTAAAATTTATGATTATTGATTTGAGTCAAAGGGGAATTATCATTAGGTTTTAGTTATAGTTCACTTATTGAGTTTCTGATTCGAGGTAGCATTAGTGAATGATAGTTAGGGATGTGGTGGCTCACTTTTAGAGGCCTCCTGGGATTATAATTTTGGGGGAGAGTGCAGCTTTAAACGACCAAATTGAAAAAGGTCTGCAAATTATATATATATAAAACAACTGTTAGAACGATTTGTTTTAGTGCAAGGAGATTTTAAAGAGGCACGCTCACATATGGAACCTTATGAGATGTTTTTTTTATGGGTTTGAATCATACAGGTGACTATTTCTATTGTAAGGATAAAGGGATCTTTATGTCTAATATGGTATGGCCTTTTGACCTTATCATGACTGGCTTCTGAGGTCTGATCAGCCTCAGGGGAGAGTCATTTGTATAATGAATGGGGTCATATTGAGTTACTGGTTTTAAGGTAAATTCATTAGAAATGAAGCAGTTTTGGTTGAGGGTTTAGAATTACTGTTTGAACCGCAAATGAGAAAGTGGTTCAGGATTCTGTCTTATAACATTAGCTGTGAAGTTTTTTTGAATGGGCTATTAGGGAGTTGGTATTGTAACAGAGAGAAAGTCATATTCATCATTGAGAATAAATAGGGGAAGATAACATATTTTGAGCCAACAGGGCAGGGAAGGAATTGAGGTATTTTTGTTTGATTTTAACACCCGTGTACAGGAGTGTCAAAGACGGGGACATTACCTGTGTAATGGGGGAGGGTGTCCGTATGGGGATTACATGATAACCAACTTGGGACAGTTCTGGGACTGGAGAAGAGGATATCCTTATGGCATAGGAATCCCACAAAGGTGGATAGGTTTTCCATGAGATGGGGGAAACCTGGGAGTACTGTTGAACTTTGTAAAGGTGATGAAATCCTACTAACCATCAAAACTATTAAGCTCTCTGATGCAGGCACTTACACCCCCGGACTACAAAGGACCGGGACAGACACGGTGGGTGTGTTTTCTATTAAGGTACTGCCAAAAACAGAGGTCTCAGACGAGCCAGGGGGCCAGACACACTCCTCTACCACCCCTGGACCGAACCTGCCACCACTGTGTTAAAAATCCCATTCAGGTAATTAATGTTAGACTATTCAGCTATTGATCAATTAGGCACAGAGACTGGTTTTGATGGTAGGGACAAATTGTGGCTGTCTTATACAGAATAGACTTGCTTAGGGGATGCTTCTTGCTAGTCAGGGGGGAGTCTGCAAGATGTTCGGTGAACAATGTTGTACGTATATCCCTAATAACACCAGTCCAGATGGTAGTATATCTAAGGGTCTTAATGGGCTTGATGATCTGCTGAGATGAGGACCATGGCGGGGGTAGAGGAGTCTGACTGTCCACCTGGTTGGGAGCCTGGTTTGGTAAGTATACTGGTATGGTGGTTACTGGATTTCTGACCCTAATTCTTGTATTATTTGTTATTGATGTGATGTGCTGCTTGCATCATACCGTGTTTTAAGAAGTCTGTTACAGATGTGGTGAAGGCTTCAGGCATGATGCCTTTGCTTGATGCTCCAGTTGGAGAGGCTGAGGTGAAGCATGCTTTGAGGGGAGGATAAGACTGACTGAGGATGACCCATGTATGTTTGTTCTCCCTGTCGTGAAGGGTGGCATGGTGCCCACCTGGTGCTGGATAAGAATAGCTGAGAGGACCAGATGGGTTACAAGAATGCTTTGTTCTGCTTTACTCTGTTTTACAGGACCAAAGTTTTATTCCACACTTTGCAACACATTAAATCCATGTTATTGTCAGATAGAATACTGAGGGTCCCCAAGGAGAGGGCTTGTTAGTGTAGGAAGGATTTTTAATATGGTTAGCATTTATTAGATTATAAGTTTTTAAATAGTATTATATTTAACAGGAATATAGGACATCTATGAGGAGTTAGGATTATTGTTAGGATTAAGATAGATTGATTAAGGAATTTGGAGAAAAGCCGCTCATAGACATGTTTTTTTTTTCTAAAAGAGGGTCCATGGGTTTGGATGGAGCCAAACAGTGAGACATGTAGTTCAAATTTGGAAAACATGAGAAACATACAGAGGAGCCCTCCCCCGCACTGCAGAGACCTTGAAGGTTGGAGTGCAGAGAAGTTTTAGAAGGGGGGCCAGGACGAGCAAAGATAACATAGTGGGTAGATAAGTTACTGAGTGGAGACAAAAGTGAGAATTGGACATGTGGAAAATGAAAGGGACACTCCTAAATGGAATTTCAGACATAAGGATAATTCACTAAATCTTATCTAAGTCATTGTATAAGAATAAGGCAAGGTTGTTACCTGGGCAGAGCCAGGTAACAAAAGGGGGATGGGTAAATAGTGTTCTAGAATAGGATGTGACGTACGGGATAATTAACTAATAAAATTTTTTTTTTTGTTAATTGGTTTGACGAATAAGAAACTGTTTTATTAACCAAACCTGTATGTCCAAGAGTTTATGCACTACAGGTGAACTACAGGTGAAGACACTCAATCCAGTCCCGTGGGCCACCCGGATTCATATCGCACTGCGGGGGGGTAAGATGCATATTTCACTGTCGAACAAATAAACAGTGTTCGGGAGGAGAACTGGAATTAACAGAATTCCGGGGGCCATCTCTCGAATGAAGTAACCCTCCCTGTCCTGTCACCCCTGTTTGTGTTCATAGAAGTGAAGATGTATCTGGCTCTTGCTAAGTGATGTGTTCTCGGGGAAAGGGTGGGGTTTCACATGGAAGCTGTTCGTCTGAGCTGTCTTATCGTGGGTGACGTATTCCTGATACAGCACGTCCTACTAGATATGCGGAGAGTGGTAATTTGACCCATGGTTTAGACGGTGAGGATTTTGTTCCAAAATAGAAGAGATATCAGTGCAGGTTCCCATATTGATCGTGGACACAGGTCATAGCTCACACTGAAAGGGATGCCTACGTAAACCCATACACTCAATGTGGGATCAGGTGGAGTATAGTAAGGGTTGGCGTTTTGGACTGTGTTCCCGAGCAAAGGAAGTATTGTATAAAGGTGCGAATTAACATTAAGGCGGTCAATACTCAGGATCTCGGTTTATGGTATGTGGGTTTCGACCAGTTTTCAACTGATACTATGGTACCGTTCCAGGTGGCAGAAGTTAGAGTCGATAAGGAGAATATGATTGGCCGAAGTTCAACCAATCCCTCTAACACAACGGCTATTCCTAGTGTAATCATCCAGGGTAAAGGATCAGTACGAATAGTTCAGACCAAAGACCTCAAAGAAGTTATAGAGGTGGAGACTGGGTTTGGGGAGTCCAACTTATGGTTGGAATGGATTCAATATACGGCCAGATCAGTGGCTAAAGAAGAATGTTATGCCTGTGCGAACGCTAAACCCCAGTTAACAACTATCCCTTTTCCACTGAACGGAATTAATTCCCCTAAGGGAATGGCATGTATGGTAAAGCTGTTCATGAAAGCAGGAATGCCAAATAATGACAGTTGTATTGATTTGCACTATTTATATCCCCAGGAACCAAGTTGGTACAGAGAATATGACCACTGACGAGACCATGTCTGAATTGACAGGCTGGTTGAACTCTGGGGACTTCAATAAAATAAAATGGGCCAGTGTCGACATCTGGTGGTTGTGCGGGGGAATGAGTTTGCGCAGTATTGCCGACTGATTGGACTGGTTAGGAATGCCTTTTACACTCATACAACACCAAGACATGAAGTTAGCCAAAACGAGAGAGAAGAGATGCTCCATCTAGGTCTTTTGGCGAAAGAGTATATATTGATAACATTGGGGTTCCACGAGGTGTGCCGGATGAGTTCAAGGCAAGAAATCAGATACTGGCAGGATTAGAGTGGTCTACTCTCAATAAGAATGTAGACTGGATTAATTATAGTTACCAGAAGGGTTATTAAAGGGTTTGTAGAACAGACTGAAGCAATCAGCTGGAAGACCTGACAGAATAGAATTGCATTAGATAAAAGGAGGAAGTGGGCGTGGTAATCAGGACCGTGTCTTACATCCCAGGTAGCACAGCTTCGGACGAATCAGTGCCCGAAGCCTCAGCTGGTTTGACCACCCTGGCTCACGGGTTGGCAGAAACTCTGGGGTGGAAACTTCTCTGAACTAAATTGGGTAGACAGTATTTATGGAAAAATGTGGTGTTATGGGCCACCTTAACCGGTGTGACTGCGTTAGTCTTGTACGTACGTGGTTGATTGCGTGTATGTATGAAAGTTATTGTTTCCAGGACTCTGGAGAGATCAATGACACTACAGATGGTGCGTTATGGGCCGATTCCAGGTTCTGACCCATGGAGGACTGAAGGCATGTCTACAGAGGAAGTGGACGAATCTGGATCTGTCATTTGTGGGGAATTTATGTTTGATGAGAATAGTGTTGAGATGAAGGGGAATTAGATTGTAATTTGTTTCAATGATTAAACTGTTTTTTAATAAAGATTGTAAAAAGAAAAAAAAAATCCTGAAAGAGGAGTTATGATTCTGATGTAGGTTTAAAAACAGTTGGAGTTAAGGTTAGATTTGATTAATGATGGGTGAAGAGTCGGGTAATCATTTATAATAATATTTTTATTTTGTAGATTTGAATGTATAATATTTGATCAAAGGGAGGATTGATAGAGGAAAATATGGTTGAAATGACTAATTATGTATACATTCCAATCAGAAACTGACTAGTCCAAATGCTATAATGTACGGTACATGTGAGTTATCCCTCTTGATCCCTTTCCCAATTGTATATAATGTAGTCAGGAGTTAGTAACAATATAGGTCTGTTCCTTAGTTCATTCAGTTGTACAAATCTCCAGGTGGTGGGAACGGGCCATCTCCAAATGGTCGGGAATGTTGATTTATGCTGACTGGCCTTGACTTCGTGCTGATAACGTGGAGGCTTGAGAGTTAAGAGGGGCCCTCTGTTTGTGAAACGGAACGTTTGGAAAACGCTGACGTCATTTTCAGTTTATAACCTGTGGAAATGTGTGTAAGCATTCAGTACTCTCTGGAATTAAACGCTCTTTACCTGGCTTTTAAGACTGGTCTCGATCTACTTCATGCATAATTAATGAACTTACAATTCATTAATGAATTAGAAATGAGTGCTAATTGATTTTGGCAATTAAAGTATAGAGGAATTTAGAATTCCTCTATCAGTAATGTATGCCCAGGGGCGACTTCACTTTGTACCCCCTTTTCCCACCAACAAACAAACAGTCATAACACACAACAATACATAATCATGGACAAAGTGAGATGTAGGCACCAAAACATATGAGAGAGAGATAGAGAGAGAGAGAGAGAGAGAGAGAGAGAGAGAGAGAGAGAGAGAGAGAGAATACTTAAATTCACACAGGACACCGGATAAGACAGGATAAATACTTCAGGTGTAACAGACGGACCCTAGGCCCCGACACATAAACTACTGCAGCATAAATACTGGAGGCTGAGTCAGGAGGGGTCGGAGACACTGTGGCCACATCCGACGACACCCCCGAACAGGGCCAAACAGGCTGGAATAACCCCACCCACTTTGCCAAAGCATATCTTCAACCACCAACTTACCATCCTGAGACAAGGCCGAGTATAGCCCACAAAGACAGCAAGATCACGTCAGTGACTCAGCCCACTCAAATGATGCACCCTTCCTAGAGACGGCATGGAAGAGCACCAGTGAACCAGTAACTCAGCCCATGTAATAGGGTTAGAGTCAGAGAATCCCAGTGGAGAGAGGGGAACCGGCCAGGAAAAGATGGCAAGGGCGATTAGTTGCTCCAGTGCCTTTCCGTTCACCTTCACACTCCTGGGCCAGACTACACTCAATCATAGGACCTATTGAAGAGATGAGTCTTCAATAAAGACTTAAAGGTTGAGACCGAGTCTGTGTCTCTCACATGGGTAGGCAGACCATTCCATAAAAATGGAGCTCTGTAGGAGAAAACCCTGCCTCCAGCTGTTTGCTTAGAAGTTCTAGGGACAGTTAGGAGGCTTGCGTCTTGTGACCATAGCGTACGTGTAGGTATGTACGGCAGGACCAAAAGGTGGACCACCAGTATTTCGCAGAGACGGAATGGATAGTGCGAGAAATACCTGAATAACTGTTGGTTAAGGGCTTGTAAATAATAATTTCACGGGAAGGTGTACACTTGTTGTATTTGGCTCATGTGACAAATAAAGTTTGATTTGATTTTGATTACATTTCTCTAAAACAGGTTATAGGCTACATATGCACCACCAAGTCAGAACAGTAGGCAAAATTAAGAGGGGTAATAGACCAAATTATTAGGGTGAGACACATGGGCTACTAACATCTTACTACACAACATACACTTAGTATTACTTTCTTAGCTACGGTATGCAGTAGATATCTCCCTGGCATATTGCATCATTTACGCAGCAGCATACAATGCATTTTTGGATTCACCTTGTGCTGTGCTCACTTGAACAGGAAGGTGGCGCGGCGGTCCTTGGTGGGCAAATTTTGTCATCAAAGTCTGGCATTTTCTGAATTTATGATGCTTTCAAAACAACAAGGTCGAATCATGATGATGTGACTGATCTTCAGGTCGTCGCTCTAGAAAGAGGCCGGATTTACAATTCCGAGTTGGATGACTGTTCAAAACGTATTTTTCCATTCGGATCTCATTTATTCCAGACTTTCCAGTTGTATTGAACTCACTGAAGTCAAGTTTTCGCAGTTCAGAGTTAACAGTTGTTTTGAGCGCGGCACAAATCATGCTTCATTGACAGCGTGGCCAATCTTGAATGTTTATCATTTTAAACTTGGAAAAGAGCCCCTTAAACCCAGATTTGGGACCACACAGTAAACTCCACTGAATAGCAGGCTAGTGATTGCTTTTCAATGCTTGCAGTTAGTCACTGTCACTGATTCCTTCCAAACCACTCATTGTTGAATTAGAGATTTACAACTTGTTGTTTATGTCCAATGGTCGATGAGCACCGATATGTTTTATCTATAAATTCTCTTTATTATTTATCTTCATATGACAAGGATTACAAATGATTTCCCAGTAGATTGTCGACTTGATTCATGATGATTACTACTAGCTAAGATGTTGACATGATCAGTCCAATCAAAGCAACTGTACATATAACGTTTCTGGGCAGTCTTCGACCACCCGCCCGAGGGTAGAGCGGCGAGTGAACGACTCTTCCCCCTGAGGCAGGGGATGAGGAGCGCCCAGGAGTTCACCCTGGACTTTCGGACCCTGGCCGCCGGAGCAGGATGGAACGACAGGGCCCTTATCGACCACTATCGCTGCAACCTGCGCAAGGATGTCCGTCAGGAGATGGCCTGCAGGGATATCACCCTCACCTTTGACCAGCTGGTGGACCTGTCCATTCGGCTGGATAACCTGCTGGCCACCAGCGGACATTCAGAGAGGGCTCTGTCTGTTCCCTCTCCCAGCACCACTGCTCCGGTGCCCATGGAGCTGAGAGGTGCTGCGCTCAGGGAGGCCGGAGGAGGGGCCTTCACGTGCACCATCTGTGGCCGCAGAGGTCACACTGCCGGTCGGTGTCGGGTTGGTTCCTCTGGGGGTCGAGGCAGCAGGCAGGGCATTCTGGCGTCACCCCAGGTAAGCCTCCACCATTCTCATCCAGAGCTTTCTGTTGCACACCTGTTCTTGCATGTTAACTTTCCTGCGTGTTCTCCGCATTCCCAGCATAAGGCGCTCGTCGATTAAGGCGCGGCTGGGAATTTTATCAACAGAGCATTTGCCCATAGTTTAGGGATCCCTATTGTTCCAGTGGCTAGGCCCTTCCCAGTTCACGCTCTGGACAGTCGACTATTAGGGTCCAGGTTGATTAGGGAGGCCACCACTCCCCTTGGCATGGTGACGCAGGGGGTCACGAGGAGAGAATCAGTCTCTTCCTCATTGACTCTCCTGTGTTTCCTGTGGTGCTAGGCCTACCCTGGTTAACTTGTCATGACCCCACTATTTCATGGCAACAGAGGGGTCTCACGGGGTGGTCGCGGGAGGGCTCGTGAAGGTGTTTGGGGGATTCTGTTGGTGCTACAATGGTGGAAAGTCCAACCAGTTCTCCACCATGCGCATTCCCCCCGAATATTCCAATTTGGCTCTCGCCTTCTCTAAGAAGAGGGCAACTCAATTACCACCTCATCGTCGGCGGCTATGGAAACATAGGTCTCCAAATCCCTGCGTCAGGGGTACATTCGGTCCTCCACTTCTCCCGCCTCCTCCAGTTTCTGTTTTGTGAACAAGGAGGGAGGTCTGCCCCCGTGTATTGACTATCTAGCCCTAAATCAGATCACTGTGAAGTACAGTTACCCGCTACCTCTCATAGTCACAGCGATTGAGTCAATGCACGGGGCGCTCTTCTTCACCAAACTAGATCTCAGGAGCGCTTACAACCTGGTGCGTATCCGGGAGGGAAATGAGTGGAAGACAGCGTTCAGTACCACCTCAGGGCATTATGAGTACCTCATCATGCCGTACGGGTTGATGAATGCTCCATCAGTCTTCCAAGCATTTGTGTGGACAAGATTTTCAGGGACCTGCACGGGCAGGTTGTAGTGGTGTATATTGATGAATATTCTGATATACTCCGAAGCACGCACCAAGCATGTGTCCCTGGTGTGCAGGGTGCTTGGTCAACTGTTGGAGCATGACCTGTATGTCAAGGCTGAAAAATGTCTGTTCTTCCAGCAGTCCATCTCCTTCCTAGGGTACCGCATTGCCACCTAAGGGGTGGAGATGGAGAGTGACCACATTTCAGCTCTGCGTAATTGGCTGACTCCCCCACAGTAAAGGAGGTGCAGCGGTTTCTAGAGTTTGCCAATTACTACTGGAGGTTTATCCGGAGTTTTGGTCAGGTATTGACTCCCATTACTTGACTGCTGAAGGGGTTCCGGTACGTTTGCAGTGGTTGGCTGAGGCAGACAGGGCTTTTGGTCACCTAAGGGCCATGTTTACCTCAGCTCCCGTGCGAGCCCATCCGGATCCCTCTTTGGTGTTCACAGTGGAGGTGGACGTGCCCAAGGCTGGGATAGGAGCCGTGCTCTCTCAGCGCTCGGGTACGCCACCGAAGCTCCGCCCCTGTGCCTTCTTCTTGAGGAAGCTCTGCCCGGCGGAGCGAAACTATGATGTGGGGGACCTGGAGTTGTTGGCTGTTGTCAAGGCGTTGAAGGCATGGAGACATTGGCTTGAGGGGGCTAAACACCCTTTTCTCATCTGGACTGACCACCCGCAATCTGGAGTACAATCGGGCAGCGAGGAGACTGAATCCTCGTCAGGCAAGGTGGGCCATGTTTTTTACCCGTTTTGTTTTCACCCTTTCCTACAGACCAGGTTCCCAGAATGTGAAGGCAGACTCACTGTCCCATACCCGCTGTATGATACAGAGGAGCGGCCCATGGATCCTACCCCCATACTCCCGGCCTCCTGCCTGGTGGCACCGGTAGTAAGGGAGCTGGACGCGGACATTGAGCAGGCGTTCCGTGCAGAGCCCCCTCCCCTCCAGTGTTCCGTGACCGGTTGATCTATTGGGCGCACATGTCACTGTTAAAGGAATTAAATTCCTTTATGTTTTATTTAACCAATTCAATTAAACACTCTGTCCACTCTTAAGAATTTGTAAGACCCTTATTTGCATAAAATGGACAGAGACCAGTCTCAAAATCAATCAGTAGCGTTTATTCTCGAGAGTACTGAACACGATATAATTTACCACAGGTTATAAACTGAAAATGACGTCGTTAGTTTTCAAACTGTCCCGTCTCTTCTTCACCCTGTACAATGGCAGTATAGTTCTCAAGCCACATCGTCTCGCACCAATTTAGTTAATTTATGACCGAGCCAAGGTCTCCGTGTAGATAAGCATTCTAGCCAGTCTGACCATAAGTTCATTCATTTCTACCAAGGAACAGACAGTCATTGTTCTAATTCTTGATTATATTTACACACATTATATTCAGTACTAGGATTAAAAGAAAATTCATACATCTATACAGTAACATAATAGTATTCTGACTATTCAGTCCTGATTGAAATGTATACATAATTAGTCATTATTGATAAAAAATCCCTTAACAGTCACCCTCCTCTGGTCATCCAGGCATTGGTCGGACGGTGCTCTGAGTGGGAAGTACTGGTGGCCTACCTTGTGAGGGTTTATGTTTCCTCCTGTTCGGTGTGCGCCCAGTGTAAGGCTCCTCCTGCCCAGAGGTAAGCTACACCCCTTACCTGTTCCACAGCGGCCATGGTCACACCTGTTGGTCGATTTCCTTACCGATCTCCTTTCCGATCTCCCCCCTCACAGGGGATCACTGCGATCCCAGTCGTTGTGGATCGCTTCTCTAAGTCCTGCCGTCTCCTCCCTCTGCCCGGCCTCCCTATGGCACTACAGACTGCGGAGGCCTTGTTAACGCACGTCTTCCGGCACTACAGGGTACCTGAGGATATAATGTCTGATAGGGGTCCCCAGTTCACGTTGAGGGTCTGGAGGGTGTTCATGGAACGTCTGGGGGTCTCGATCAGCCTTACCTCGGGTTTTCATCCCAGGATGTGGGTAGGTTTCTGCGGTCTTATTGCCAGGCCCGGCCAGGGGGGTGGGCGGTGTTCGTGCCCTTGGCCGAGATGGCTCAGAACTCGCTCCGCCACTCATCTACAAACCTCTCCCACTTCCAGTGCATTCTAGGGTACCAGCTGGTTCTGGTGCCTTGGCATCAGAGTCAGATCGAGGCTCCTGCAGTGGACGACTGGTTCAGGCCCGCGGAGGAGACATTGGATGCCGCCCATATTCACCTCCAGTGGGCCGTGCTGCACCAGAAAGCCAGTGCAGACTGTCACCGCAGTGAGGCCCCGGTGTTCGCACCAGGGGACCAGGTCTGGCTCTCGACCCGAAACCTGCCCCTCCGCCTGCCCTGCCGGAAGCTGGGTCTTCTAGCCATCGCTGCTCCACCTTTCATTTTCCATTTGTTTTGTCTTGTTTTTCCTCACACCTGGTTTACATCCCCTCATTACTCTATGTGTATAGTATCCTCTGTTCCCCCCATGTCTGTGTGTGGTATTGTTCATTTCGTTACATGTGTGTCGCTACAATACTTGTACCCATTTGTGTATTTGTGCGCTCACTTTTTTCCTTGGGCTGGAGTGTTTTGATGCAGTTGCATCCGGCAGTTTTCCTCTGCCTAAATAAAGTGTGCCTGTTCACTCATCTCTGCTCTCCTGCACCTGACTTCCTTCGACTAGTTGCGCACACTCTGACAGGCAGGTACTGCTGTATCCTCTGCTTCTGCTGCTATGATAGTGGGCTGTCATATTAATGATGTTGATGGAGATGGATTAGAGTTGCGCAATACTCCGCAGCAGTGCGTTAGATTGTGCAACTCAGAAATGCTGCTGACTCTCCAGTCAGGTCGGGTTCATTTAACGGACGGACAGGATGACAATATTGTGAGGCTACTACACAGTTTTCCATGTCTCTTTAATGACGTTCCTACCTGCACAAACGTGTTGGAACATGACATTAACTTGTTGATGCTACCCATCCCGGTAGCGGGATAATTGTCATCAGCAACCGCTGAATAGCATAGCGCCACAGTCAAATAATATTACAAAAAAAAGGTTCCTATTCATGAAATCACAAGTGCAATATAGGAAAACACAGCTTAGCCTTTTGTTAATCCACCTGTCGTCCCAGATTTTGAAATTATGCTTTACAGCGAAAGCAATCCAAGCGTTTGTGTAAGTTTATCGATAGCATAGCATAACTTTATGTACACTAAGCATTAAGTAGCTAGGTCCCGAAAATCAGAAAAGCATGCATATCCTCCATTTAAAGGGATATCAACCAGATTCATTTTTCTATAGCTTCCCTAAGGTGTCAACAGTCTTTAGACATAGTTTCAGGCTTTAATTTGTCCGGTCCTCTGGCAGTCTCTATGGGGGTGCCACAGGGTTCAATTCTCGGGCCGACTCTTTTCTCTGTATATATCAATGATGTTGCTCTTGCTGCGGGCGATTCCCTGATCCACCTCTACGCAGACGACACCATTCTATATACTTTCGGCCCGTCATTGGACACTGTGCTATCTAACCTCCAAACGAGCTTCAATGCCATACAGCACTCCTTCCGTGGCCTCCAACTGCTCTTAAACGCGAGTAAAACCAAATGCATGCTTTTCAACCGATCGCTGCCTGCACCCGCATGCCCGACTAGCATCACCACCCTGGATGGTTCCGACCTTGAATATGTGGACATCTATAAGTACCTAGGTGTCTGGCTAGACTGCAAACTCTCCTTCCAGACTCACATCAAACATCTCCAATCGAAAATCAAATCAAGAGTCGGCTTTCTATTCCGCAACAAAGCCTCCTTCACTCACGCTGCCAAGCTTACCCTAGTAAAACTGACTATCCTACCGATCCTCGATTTCGGCGATGTCATCTACAAAATGGCTTCCAACACTCTACTCAGCAAACTGGATGCAGTCTATCATAGTGCCATCCGTTTTGTCACCAAAGCACCTTATACCACCCACCACTGCGACTTGTATGCTCTAGTCGGCTGGCCCTCGCTACATATTCGTCGCCAGACCCACTGGCTCCAGGTCATCTACAAGTCCATGCTAGGTAAAGCTCCACCTTATCTCAGTTCACTGGTCACGATGGCAACACCCATCCGTAGCACACGCTCCAGCAGGTGTATCTCACTGATCATCCCTAAAGCCAACACCTCATTTGGCCGCCTTTCGTTCCAGTACTCTGCTGCCTGTGACTGGAACGAACTGCAAAAATCGCTGAAGTTGGAGACTTTTATCTCCCTCACCAACTTCAAACATCAGCTATCCGAGCAGCTAACCGATCGCTGCAGCTGTACATAGTCTATTGGTAAATAGCCCACCCATTTTCACCTACCTCATTCCCATACTGTTTTTATACTGTTTTTTAAATTTTTTTATTTACTTTTCTGCTCTTTTGCACACCAATATCTCTACCTGTACATGACCATCTGATCATTTATCACCCCAGTGTTAATCTGCAAAATTGTATTATTCGCCTACCTCCTCATGCCTTTTGCACACATTGTATATAGACTGCCCATTTTTTTTCTACTGTGTTATTGACTTGTTAATTGTTTACTCCATGTGTAACTCTGTGTTGTCTGTTCACACTGCTATGCTTTATCTTGGCCAGGTCGCAGTTGCAAATGAGAACTTGTTCTCAACTAGCCTACCTGGTTAAATAAAGGTGAAATAAAAAAATAAAATATTTTTTTTTTGAAAAAATGAGCGAGAAAGATCACATTGCGTAAGTGGATAGGTGGGGGCTCTCAGAGTGAGTTTTGCGCAACAGAGTAAAGCGGCCATTGTTTTTCCCGGTCCTATTGAAAAACCTACACTCCCGGTTGATATATGATCTAATATATATTTTAAAAACAACCTGAGGATTGATTATAAAAAACGTTTGACATGTTTCTGTGGACATTATGGATATCATTTGGAATTTTCGTCTGCGTTGTCGTGACCGCTCTTTCCTGTAGATTTCTGAACATAACGCGACAAACAAACGGAGGTATTTTGGATCTAAAAATAATCTTTATGGAACAGAAGGAACATTTGTTGTGGAACTGGGAGTCTGGTGAGTGAAAACATCCAAAGATGGTTAATTTGATTGCTTTTCTGATTTTCGTGACCAAGCTACCTGATACTAAGTGTACTTAATGTTTTGTCATGCGATCGATAAACTTATACAAACGCTTGGATTACTTTCACTGAGAAGACAGGTGGATTAACGAAAGGCTAAGCTGTGTTTTGCAATATTGCACTTGTGATTTCATGAATATGAATATTTTTAGTCATATTATTTGACTGTGGCGCTATGCTATTCAGCGGTTTCTGATGACAATTATCCCGCTTAAGGGATGGGTAGCGTCAAGAAGTTAAAAGAGCAACCCTATAAGGATTGCGACCAAAGTATTTACAATGAATACTAACAAGTTTAACAAGCAAAGGCAACCTAACAAGACATACAAAAATCATACATTATTGAACACGAGACAAAGCATCTGCCAATACATTTTCAGAACCCTTTTTGTGGCGGATCTCCACAATAAGCGCCCAATGCATAAGGTGCTGGTTCTGGTTGTACATACGGTGGAGAAACACTAAGGGGTTATGGTCAGTATATACTATCACTGGTAGAGCACTTGAACCAATATATACTTCAAAGTATTGCAGAGCTAACAAAAAAAGCTATAGCTTCTTGTTCGATGGTTGCATAGTTAGCCTGAAAAATAACAAACAGTTTTTAGCCAAAAACGAAAGGGTGGGAGTGTTACGAATACAAGTATCCTGTCTGTGTATTTGTTTTCTCTCCTTCTGCCCTAGTCACAGGTGTCGCCACTGAAGACTGATGCAGTAGTTTATGTGTCGGGGCCTAGGGTCAGTCTGTTACATCTGGAGTATTTCTCCTGTCTTATTTAAGTATTCTCTCTCTCTCTGTATAATTATATGATTATGTATTGTTGTGGTTCATGACTGTTTGTTTGTTGGTGGGAAAAGGGGGTACAAAGCCAAGTCGCCCCTGGGCATACATTACCCATAGGAATACTTTGTCTAAGTACCCTAGTTAGAACTGGGCGGACCACCCACTGTATTTTATTGGTTAGTTAGCTAGCTGTGCTTGAAGCAGGTTAGAATAGCTTCGCTTTTTTTGATATTTATTATTTATTTATTTATGTCTCGTTTCCACCCCCCCCCCTAGAGTGCAGGGCCAAAGGGATTCGTAACAATCATTAACAGTTGAAGCGTATATGGTGTTTGCAAGCACACAACACAGAAACAATGTATTTGGGCAGAGACACAACTTTCTAACAATATCCTGATAGATTTTTATAGTTTATTAACAACGCATGCATTTTAACATATAAAACAGACAGAATAGTAGAGTAAGACTATGATTCAGTATGTAAGATCAACAATGAAACAAAGTAAATCTGTCCCTTGGTCTCACCAAAGAGACCTATCTGTTTTCTACTCATCTTTAGTTTCAACACAGATTCAGTTTACTCTGAACTTCACAACAGCACTGATGGTACACAGGAGGAAAAGCACAGCATTACCAATTTTTGGCAGGTAGAAAAATGTTGTTTCCCATCTGTAGAAGATTTAAAAGATTTAGAACATGTACCTCTGTAAATTGCTACAATATAATTATATTTTTTAAGGGGAATTGTAAAGGGAAGATTTCCCTTTTCTAAAGGCAGTGTACTGTATATTTAGGCAATAAGGCCCGAGGGGGTGTGGCATATGGCCAATATACCACAGCTAAGGACTGTTCTTAGGACACGGCCCTTAGCCATGGTATTATTAACCATATACCACAAACCCCTGAGGTGCCTTATTGCTATTATAAACTGGTTACCAATGTCATCAGAGCAGTAAAAATAAATGTTTTGTCATACCTGTGACGACCCTCCCACTCTGTCTGCCGTATTCTCTCTGTTATTTCCTTATTAGGATGCTGGTGGGCGGAGTTGGGAGGGTCGTCAGCTACATGGGAAACACCTGGGCCCGGTGTCTCCCAGGATAAATACACCACTTCCCCATTCATGGAGGAGACTCTCTCCATGCAGACACCCTCTGTAGATTGTGTTGTGGTTCTTGGTGGCCGTTTGTTTGTTTGTTTGTTTGTTTGTTTGTTTGTTTGTTTGTTTGTTTGTTTGTTTGTTTGTTTGTTTGTTTGTTTGCTTTGGCACCTTTCATCACCCTGCATTATCACATTCATGCATGCAAAACACTCACTTACACTACTGATTACTGATTACCCACACCATTGTCTATTATACTTAGTTGCTTTAGGTAATAAATACATATTTTGCTACTCATTATCTCCACGTTGTCTCTCTTTGTTACGGGCTTTGAGCCGGTTCGTGACAAGTGGGGGCTCATCCGGGACATTTGAACTATTGGTTTGGGAGACCGTGGAGGTACGTGTTTGGGTTGCTAATTGTGTTTGATAGGCCCAGTATTGGTTGCCTTTTGTTGTTTGGTTTGTGTGCTGTGTTGGAGAGACTATAATGGTTAGTTTCCAGGCCCTGCCTAGCCTGAACTCTTGTTATACTTTCTGTTGGGACATCAGTCTGAGGTGAGTAATCTGCTGTGTACATCGGTGGGAGATTTGGGTAGGGTAGTGGAACTTGCTACCCGGAGCTATAGCCTTTTTCCCCTGATAGGTTTAGCGACGTGTTTCATTTTTTGGAATATGTTGGGCATGGTTAATGTTTGTTATTTTTGTGTGGTGTCTGTGGACTGAGCAGTTGTCTCGGGGGCACATCCGTGGCTTGGTGGAATTTGCCAGCATGCTGGGGAGTTCTATTTCCTTGCCAGCGGGCTACAGTGCGTAAATTCCCACCGCAAATCTGCACGAAGACTAGGGTTGAGTTATTGTAGGTTTTGGGGAAGCTCCGTATCTCATCTCTCTTCTGTGGTACTCAGGGGATTGTCAATTCTCGGGTTGTGGTCTGGTGTGCTCAGCAGAAGGGAAGAGCCAGAATTTTTTTTTGTGTGATTATGGCGTCTTATGTAGATAAGTTCATTCGCTCTCCATCAGAGGAATTGTTATATTTAGGTACTAAAGAACAGCTGTTGAAGGTCGCGGAACACTACAAGGTTGAGATGAGTGATAAACGTCTAAAGAATTCTATTAGGTTGATATTGAAGGCCAATCTGATGGAGAGTGGTATTCTAGAAGTTACCACTGGGCCAGCCTCTGCTGAGGATTTGTTGTCTCCCCATAACGTTACAATGGACATTCCATCGGTTAGTCCTAGTAGCCTTCTTTTTGAACAGCAGAAAGAACTGCTTTTGTTACAGCTGGAGCATGATCGTGAGAAGAGAGAGCATGATCGGCAGCATGATCGTGAGAAGCTAGAGCATGATCGTGTAAAATATGAAAAGGAATTGGCATTTAAACAAGATATGGAGCGTGCTAAAATCAAATTGCAACAAGAACGTATAGAGTTGGTTAGGGAAGGAAAGATCTCAGGGGAGAGTTTGTTTTGGGAAGGTGACCCAGATTTACCTAGGGGTAGTTCCGCTTTTGGTCGTGCCCCAGAGACATTTGATATTGTTGGGAACTTACGGTTATTGCCTCGGTTTAATGAAAGGGACCCCGAGACATTCTTTTCGTTGTTTGAGCGGGTTGCTAACGCTAGGAGTTGGCCTGATTCTGACCGCACTTTAATGTTGCAGTGTGTGCTGACTGGTAAAGCGCAGGAAGCATATTCAGCTCTTAGTGTACACGATAGTGCCAGTTATGATAAAGTTAAAACAGCTGTGTTACAGATTTATGAATTGGTCCCTGAGGCTTACCGCCAACGATTTAGAACTTTAAAAAGGGATGATAACCAGACCCATGTTGAGTTTGCGCGACAGTTGTCTTTACAGTTTAATCGCTGGTGTTCCGCCTCTGCAGTTGTGACTTTCCAAGGGCTGTGTGATCTGATTATGTTAGAGCAATTTAAGGACACAATTCCTGATCGTATTGCCACGTATATTAATGAACAGAAAGTAAAGAATGTTGCTGAAGCTGCAGTTTTGGCAGACGAGTATGTGTTGACTCACAAAAGTGTCTTTGCAGAACCCCGTATTCGGAAAGAGTGGGGGCGTTCGGATAGATTTGAGCTTCGCTCACCGAGATACTTTGGTTCTCGGGCAGAGTTCTATTCAACTAGGGTTGAACCTGACTCCCATGGTAAAGCTGACTTTGGGCATGAGTGTCACTACTGTCAAGGTTCAGGGCATTGGAAAACGAATGTCCACTTCTCAGGTCAAAGGGTGCTTACGCTAAATCTAAGCCTACTGCATTAGCTGCACCTGTTCCACATCAGTTCATTCATGGCTCATTTCCTCAGGCCCAGGAGAATGTGAAAGTCCATATTGATCCAGACTATTTACCTTTCATTACAGAAGGTTTTGTGTCTATGTTAGGAAGTAAAGACCTAGTGCCAGTGAAGATCCTGAGAGACACAGGTGCCTCTGAATCATTTGTGTTGGAGTCTGTGTTACCCTTTTCTGCTGAGACTGATTCGGGGAATAGTGTTCTAATTAGGGGAATAGGTTTGAACACTCTATCAGTTCCATTGCATAAACTGATGTTGGATTGTGGGCTGGTGAAGGGTGAAGTTGTTGTGGGTGTGCGTCCTTCGTTGCCTATTGAGGGTATCGATGTTATCCTTGGGAATAACTTGGCTGGTGAGCGTGTATGGCCTGTCGTGTTTCCATCTCTAGTGGTTTCCACTAAGCCGTCATTTGTTGGGATTCCTGATGAGAGTGTACAGAGTTTCCCAGAGGTGTTCTCTGCGTGTGCAGTGACACGTTCTATGAGCCGTGGCGAACTGGTCACTGCGCCGACTAATGATAATAATACAAAGTATGTCACTGTTTTCCCTGTTATCCCGTTATCTGTAACCCGCTCAGATCTAATCAATGCGCAACGGATGACCCCACGTTGGAAGAGTTGCGTGATCAAATTGTGCCTATAGAACAGTTGGGAGATGTCGCCCATGGCTATTTTCTCCAAGAGGATGTCCTGATGAGAAAGTGGGTGTCTCATGATAGTGTTTTTCTGGGGGAGGCAATTAGTCAGGTTGTTGTACCAGTTAAGCTTCGTGAGTTGGTGTTGGAAACTTCTCACAGCGACGTGGCTGGACATATGGGGGTGAGGAAAACCTACAATCGCATATTAAGACATTTCTTTTGGCCTAGATTAAAGAGGGATGTTTCTGATTTTATCAAAACTTGTCACACCTGTCAATTAACTGGTAAGCCTAATCAAGCTATTAAACCAGTACCATTGTTTCCTATTCCTGTACTCAGCCAACCTTTTGAGTATCTGATTATTGACTGTGTGGGTCCTCTGCCTCGTTCTAAAAAGGGTAGTAGTTACCTGTTCACTGTGATGTGTCAGACCACTAGGTTTCCTGCTGCCTATCCTCTCCGATCTATCACGACTAAATCGGTGTTAAAAGCTTTGACTCAGTTTCTCTCATTGTTTGGAATCCCTAAGGTCATTCAGAGTGATCAAGGATCTAATTTTACCTCTAATCTGTTTGGTCAGGTTATTCAACAGCTCCATATTAAACACAATTTGTCTAGCGCCTATCACGCGCAAAGTCAAGGAGCACTGGAACGTTTCCATCAAACACTAAAGTCTTTGTTGAGAGCTTATTGTACTGAGATGGATAAGGATTGGGAGGAGGGGTTGCCTTGGTTACTGTTAGCTGCTAGGGAAGTTTCACAGGAGAGCACAGGTTTCAGTCCAAATGACCTTGTGTTTGGACATAGGGTGCGTGGACTTTTATCTGTTCTCCAGGATAACTGGAAGTCTCCCGAGCCTCCTCAGTCCCTGTTATCGTATGTGTGTGATTTCCGGCGACGGCTGTATGCCGCTGGTGAAATGGCTAAAGAGAAGTTATCATCTTCACAGGAGAGGATGAAGGGCATATTTGATCGCCGAACTGAGCCTCGTCACTTTAGTCCAGGTGACCAGGTTCTTGCTCTGCTGCCAATTGTTGGTTCTCCTTTTCAAGCCAAGTTTCAAGGTCCATATACAGTGGTGCGCCAGTGCACTGAGCAAAATTATCTAGTTGCCACTCCAGAACGGAGGAAAGCACACCAGCTGTGCCATGTAAATCTGTTAAAACCCTATTATGCACGTTCCTCTGAGACTGAACAGTGGGATTCTACAGAGGACGGTAAACCTGTTCTTTTGGCTGATACCGTTGTTTCCTTGGGTTCTTGTCGTGCTAGATCTGTGCATGAGGAGGAAGATGTTCCTGGTCCTGACGATTGTATATTGCAGGGTAGATTGAAAAATTCAGAAACACTGGATATTTTAGACAGTCTTCTCACTCACCTACCTGTTGATGGGCGGAAAGAGATAGTTGGTCTGATTCAGAGATTTCCAGGTTTGTTTTCTGATACACCTACACGTACAAACTTAATAGAACATGATATTGACATTGGAGGTGCTGACCCCATTCGTCAGCGCTTCTATAGAGTTTCTTCAGAGAAACTACGTTGTCTGGATGCTGAGGTCAAGTACATGCTGGAGAGTAAGATAGCAGAGCCTTCTTTCTCTAGTTGGGCTTCTCCCTGTATCTTGGTCAGTAAACCGGATGGAACAAACCGTTTTTGTACGGACTACCGTAAGGTAAACAGTGTCACAAAGCCAGATTCATTTCCTCTTCCTCGGATGGAGGACTGTGTTGATCAAGTCGGTGCAGCTAAGTTTGTGAGCAAATTTGACCTGTTAAAAGGCTATTGGCAGGTGCCACTGACGAGTAGGGCACGTGAAATCTCTGCCTTTATTACACCCTTTGGTCTGTACTCGTATTCAGTTATGAGTTTCGGTCTGCGCAATGCACCTGCCACTTTTCAGCGACTTATGAACAGGGTTGTCGCCGGTCTGACCGGGTGCGCTGTTTATTTGAACAATGTAGTGATCTATGCAGATACTTGGGAAGAACATCTGTCCCGTATTCAAGCCTTGTTCGAACGTCTGGCTGCGGGTCGCCTCACAATCAATCTGGCAAAATGTGAGTTTGCTCAGGCGACCGTTACATACCTTGGAAAAATGGTTGGGCAGGGTGAAGTGCGTCCTGTTCGGGCTAAAGTGGTGGCTATTGATGCTTTTCCACCACCAACTACTAAAAAGGAACTGATGCGTTTCTTGGGCATGATTGGTTATTACCGTAGTTTTTGTAATAACTTCTCTACTGTGGTCGCTCCCTTGACAGATATGCTGAAAGCTAAGGCTGTTTATGTTTGGTCTACTCGTTGTCAACACGCTTTTGAAGAGGCAAAGAGGTTGCTTACCTCAACTCCAGTGCTGGCTGCTCCTCGCATGGATTTGTCATTTACCTTGCAGGTGGATGCTAGTCATGTGGGGGCAGGTGCAGTTTTGCTGCAAGCAGATGTGTCTGGGATTGAGAGGCCTGTTAGTTTTTTTCCCAAAAAGTTTAACGATTATCAGTTAAACTATTCGGTTATTGAAAAGGAAGCGCTAGCATTAATTTGGGCACTACAACACTTCGAAGTGTATGTCGGGTCGGGGGTAGTACCTATTGTGGTCTACACCGACCATAACCCCCTCACTTTTTTGAGGTCCATGATGTGTCCAAACCAGAGGATAATGCGATGGTGTTTATTTTTACAATCATTCCATCTCGATGTGAGGCACATCCGGGGGACTGAAAACGTGATTGCTGATTTACATTTACATTTAAGTCATTTAGCAGACGCTCTTATCCAGAGCGACTTACAAATTGGGTCAGTGCGCTCTCTCGTGCGCCCTGTTCCTAATGTTTACGTGACTGACCATTGTTTCGTATTGTCATGTTCTCTCTGTCCTGTCTGCTCCCTCCTGGTCTTGTTTTCTTCTTTCCTCTTAAATGTTGCTTCCTGTGCGAAGGTCGCTGAGGTCTGGGGAGGAGGTTGGCTGGGGCAAATTGTAAGTGTGAACACGTAAACCCTCATCAATTTGTGGCGCAGAAGCTGTGTCAATTTGGAACTTAGAGGCTGGTATTTTGTTCCGGGGTCCTTGTTGGTCCCCGGTTTTATGGGGGATGTGACGACCCTCCCACTCTGTCTGCCGTATTCTCTCTGTTATTTCCTTATTAGGATGCTGGTGGGCGGAGTTGGGAGGGTCGTCAGCTACATGGGAAACACCTGGGCCCGGTGTCTCCCAGGATAAATACACCACTTCCCCATTCATGGAGGAGACTCTCTCCATGCAGACACCCTCTGTAGATTGTGTTGTGGTTCTTGGTGGCCGTTTGTTTGTTTGTTTGCTTTGGCACCTTTCATCACCCTGCATTATCACATTCATGCATGCAAAACACTCACTTACACTACTGATTACTGATTACACACACCATTGTCTATTATACTTAGTTGCTTTAGGTAATAAATACATATTTTGCTACTCATTATCTCCACGTTGTCTCCCTTTGTTACGGGCTTTGAGCCGGTTCGTGACATACCAGTGGTATGCGGTCTGCTATACCACGACTGTCAACAAATCAACATTCAAGGCTCAAACCACCCCGTGTATATTTAACAGTAGGACACCAGCTATCACCACCACCAACATGCCCAGAGGAATCAGTAGGACTTTTAGATCTATGGAACAGACAGTGAAAGTGTCACGTCCTGACCATAGAAAGTGTTTATTTTCTATGGTAGAGTAGGTCAGGGTGTGACTGGGGGGTTGTTCTAGTTTATATTTTCTATGTGGGGTTCTAGGTTAATTTTCTATGTTGGTGATTTTCCACCTGTGGGTTATGGGATATTGTTTGTATTTAGTTGCCTGTTAGCACTGCATTGTCGTCATGGTTCATTTATTCTTTATTTGTTTAGTCTTAGCTTAAGTTTCACTTTATTAATTAAAATGATGTGGAACTCAACATACACTGCGCCTTGGTCTGACCATCATTATTACGAACATCGTGACAGAAAGTCTGTATAATGTAAAATGAATTCTCTGAAAACATCACAGATACATTTATTTGTTTGTGCTGCTATGACGAAATGGAAACATTTGTTCAGCTCTTCACATCTTTTATGTGTGAAACTTGACAATAGAATAGAATGCTGCTACTTCAGCAAACCACAGAGATATGAGGAAGTGGTAAATGTCTCTATAAGTGTCTTGGCCTATACACGGTGTGAAAACATATAAGGAGGGTGATTTTGTTCCCTAAACTGTAGTGAGAAAACCAGAAAATGTTACCTTCATATTTGTATTGTCTTCCAGTTGGAACAGTAAGTGTTAAATACAGCTGAATGAGTGATAATTACCTCATGGCGACCTTCTCCTTGCCCCCCTCAGGTCCTTGGACTGTGTTGTCAGTCTGAACAGGCTCAGCAGTTGGAGAGAAAGAGGATTGTTCAGTGGTTGGAGCTTGGGTTACTGTGAGGTGAAAACAACAATGGTATTATGACTGGTGTAACAACACATTGTGGCTAAGCTAAGACCTTGTCCAGCTTATTTAATTTACCCAATGTGTGAATTTTGACTTTTTATTTTGTTGAGTTCAAACCAATGGTAGGACCACTAATTATTCCCAAAAGCTTTTAATAAGGTTACAGTCCAATTTGTTTTAGATGATAAACCAGCAAGACTGGATAAAACCAACTTAATACTTCATTTTACAGTATCTGATTGTTCTCTACTCACTGGTCATAGTGGTGGTACTTTGTGTGGTGGTTTGTTGTCTGACAGTGATGTGAACAGGCATTGTAAGGTCTCCCACTCCACACCTGTACCAGCCAGTGTTCTCCATCTTCAGTCCACTCATAGTCACCATTAAGACATTTCTTCTGGTGACACCAGTGGTCTGCTGTAGGGTCACTAATGTTCCATCTGGAGTCCCAGAAATTGTCCACACACAGGAGACACTGCCAATCCTACACCAGTTCATATTTCCAGTGTTACTATAGTAACAATTTACAATGACACTCCCCCCTTCATCTCCAGTCACTTCCTGTTGGTCCACATAGAGTTCTGGAGTACCTGAACACAGATGAATCTGAGCTTTTAGATTGACAATAAATTAACATTTTTAAAAACATACTGATGAGCTAGTTATTAAGAAGCTGAGATTTAAAGTGGGCTTCATTTACAGAAATAGATTATGCCTCTCCCTAAACAGCAGGAAGCAGATTCTACAGTCAACCTTCCTGCTAGTTCTTGACTATGGTGACACCATTTACCAGAATGCAGCAGCTACTACTCTTCAACCTTTGGATGCCGTCTACCTTCGCTCCCTTCGCTTTGTCACAGGTGACAGTTTAAATATGCATCACCACATCCTGTATCAAAAGGTTAGCTGGTCCTCATTAAGGTCCTGTAGATCACTTCACTACTCCCATTTTGTTTACAAATATCTACTACACAAGGGTCCAACCTACCTCACTTCACTGTTAAAATGTTCTAATATGAGAAACCATTTACACAGATGGTTAACTCTCAAGGTTCCACTAGTACGCACCAATCTAGGTAAATCCGCCTTCAGTTTTAGTGCCTTTAATTTTGGGAATATCCTGCAGAGCTCCCTACAACTTGACTCGGGTGCCTCTAGGGCAGTTTAGGACTTTAATGTTGTAAATGAGACCCTGGTCTCAATGGGTTCCCATGAATAAATAAAAGTAAAAATTATATTTAAAAACTAACATCCAAGGAAGGTCCTGAGTGATCAAGTGTTTTTTTGGAACAACTGACCACAAATATCATAATGATGATATGATGGATAGAGAACAGAAAGTAGACATATACCAACATTCCTCATGTCAACTTGAACAATAATAGTGATACCAGTAAATGTAACCAGAACATCAGTCATGTAATCATATGGAAGAGTTGCAGAGATCTTACCTGGAATGACAGATAGGTGGAACAATCGTGTCCTGACATCTGGTCCACCATTTATCTCCACAGCACACCAGTAACATCCAGAGTCCTCTGTCCCCAGATCAGTCATGGTCACAGTGATGGTTAGCTGGTTGATGTCATCAGAGATGGAGGCCTTATCTTAGTAGAGTCTGTGCGTATAACAGGGGAGCAACTATGTACGCAGCCACTGCCAGCTAGCCACTAGCCAGCTAGCCTACTTCAGCAGTACTGTATCATTTTTAATCATTTTAGTCAATAAGATTCTTGCTACGTAAGCTCAACTTTCTGAACATTTGAGACGTGTAGTCCACTTGTCATTCCAATCTCCTTTGCATTAGCGTAGCCTCTTCTGTAGCCTGTCAACTATGTGTCTGTCTATCCCTGTTCTCTCCTCTCTGCACAGACCATACAAACGCTCCACACCGCGTGGCCGCGGCCACCCTAATCTGGTGGTCCCAGCGCGCACGACCCACGTGGAGTTCCAGGTCTCCGGTAGCCTCTGGAACTGCCGATCTGCGGCCAACAAGGCAGAGTTCATCTCAGCCTATGCCTCCCTCCAGTCCCTCGACTTCTTGGCACTGACGGAAACATGGATCACCACAGATAACACTGCTACTCCTACTGCTCTCTCTTCGTCCGCCCACGTGTTCTCGCACACCCCGAGAGCTTCTGGTCAGCGGGGTGGTGGCACCGGGATCCTCATCTCTCCCAAGTGGTCATTCTCTCTTTCTCCCCTTACCCATCTGTCTATCGCCTCCTTTGAATTCCATGCTGTCACAGTTACCAGCCCTTTCAAGCTTAACATCCTTATCATTTATCGCCCTCCAGGTTCCCTCGGAGAGTTCATCAATGAGCTTGATGCCTTGATAAGCTCCTTTCCTGAGGACGGCTCACCTCTCACAGTTCTGGGAGACTTTAACCTCCCCACGTCTACCTTTGACTCATTCCTCTCTGCCTCCTTCTTTCCACTCCTCTCCTCTTTTGACCTCTCCCTCTCACCTTCCCCCTACTCACAAGGCAGGCAATACGCTCGACCTCATCTTTACTAGATGCTGTTCTTCCACTAACCTCATTGCAACTCCCCTCCAAGTCTCCGACCACTACCTTGTATCCTTTTCCCTCTCGCTCTCATCCAACACTTCCCACACTGCCCCTACTCGGATGGTATCGCGCCGTCCCAACCTTCGCTCTCTCTCCCCCGCTACTCTCTCCTCTTCCATCCTATCATCTCTTCCCTCTGCTCAAACCTTCTCCAACCTATCTCCTGATTCTGCCTCCTCAACCCTCCTCTCCTCCCTTTCTGCATCCTTTGACTCTCTATGTCCCCTATCCTCCAGGCCGGCTCGGTCCTCCCCTCCCGCTCCGTGGCTCGACGACTCATTGCGAGCTCACAGAACAGGGCTCCGGGCAGCCGAGCGGAAATGGAGGAAAACTCGCCTCCCTGCGGACCTGGCATCCTTTCACTCCCTCCTCTCTACATTTTCCTCTTCTGTCGCTGCTGCTAAAGCCACTTTCTACCACTCTAAATTCCAAGCATCTGCCTCTAACCCTAGGAAGCTCTTTGCCACCTTCTCCTCCCTCCTGAATCCCCCTCCCCCTCCTCCCTCTCTGCAGATGACTTCGTCAACCATTTTGAAAAAGAAGGTCGACGACATCCGATCCTCGTTTGCTAAGTCAAACGACACCGCTGGTTCTGCTCACATTGCCCTACCCTGTGCTCTGACCTCTTTCTCCCCTCTCTCTCCAGATGAAATCTCGCGTCTTGTGACGGCCGGCCGCCCAACAACCTGCCCGCTTGACCCTATCCCTCCTCTCTTCTCCAGACCATTTCCGGAGACCTTCTCCCTTACCTCACCTCGCTCATCAACTCATCCCTGACCGCTGGCTACGTCCCTTCCGTCTTCAAGAGAGCGAGAGTTGCACCCCTTCTGAAAAAACCTACACTCGATCCCTCCGATGTCAACAACTACAGACCAGTATCCCTTCTTTCTTTTCTCTCCAAAACCCTTGAACGTGCCGTCCTTGGCCAGCTCTCCCGCTATCTCTCTCAGAATGACCTTCTTGATCCAAATCAGTCAGGTTTCAAGACTAGTCATTCAACTGAGACTGCTCTTCTCTGTATCACGGAGGCGCTCCGCACTGCTAAAGCTAACTCTCTCTCCTCTGCTCTCATCCTTCTAGACCTATCGGCTGCCTTCGATACTGTGAACCATCAGATCCTCCTCTCCACCCTCTCCGAGTTGGGCATCTCCGGCGCGGCCCACGCTTGGGAAGGTTGAACACCAGACGGGCTGCGGCGTTCTGGATGAGTTGTAGGGGACTCTCCCTTCTGTAATAAGCAGCCAATGAGGTATTTTTTCCTTTATTCATGTGTTTAATCTGAACCCGTTATAACGCCGGTTAAACTGTTATGTATGTAAGCACTTCAGAGTTATACCAAGCTAATAAGTCACTCCTAAGATAATGTTGTAAGAGTGTGCTTAACTGTATTTTTAATTTACTTTATAGTTCTCACTGAAGGGGATAATTCTCACTGAAACTACTGAATAAAGCCGCCAGTTAAAATCATGGAACGGTTGTGCTCGTGGTTACTGAAGGGAGCTACAAGACCATTATTCGTTTCGAATTCACCAACTCAAAGACGCTTGCCCGCTCCATCATAACTCCGTAAGTTTTCCCTCCCTGTGTAGATCAAACGTCCTGCCTGTAAATCCTGGGTATGCCCACATCATTAATGAATGATGTGTGGAAAACTGTTTAGCCATAGTTAAAGGCCTTTCATAAAGAGCCTGTCATGATTGCATGTCCCTTATGTTTAACACGTATTGCTTGTTACAGAATACTACTGTTGTACATTTAATATCCCCTAGCAGATTTCGTTGCCTTTGCACAAATTCTGTCATGTTACTGTGGTCTTTTTAAAAGTCAATAAAAATGTGTGTAAAGTGGCCATGTTTGTTTCACTGTATATTTGTTTAAGCCCTCCTAGAAACACATAATTTCATCCCACAGCATTAATTAATAAGCTGTGTAGAAGCTGTTTAGCCATAAGTAAAGGCCTTTCATAAAGCGGCTGTCATGATAAACCTGAATCTGAAAGTACCTTTAGGATCTTTTCTTTGGGGTTCTAATCTCCCGTGTGTACATGCACTGAAAATCCTTAGGCTGGAGCCATCTGGAAGCTCTGTGCCTGTACATATAAAGAGAACTCAATAGGAAACTAGGCTGAGAAACATTATTTAGATGGCTGTTTAATTGTTGTTTAAAGCCTGAAATGGACACAATGCCCAAGGGACCTTGTTTCTAACACACACACACAACCACACACATTCCTTGTTTCTCACACACACCCACACACACACATATTCAGGTCTTAAAAAATGGCTTGTTCTGGACATTTATAATGCTGAGGCCCCAGCGCTATCTATAGCCCCAGACATTCCTGCTTCATAGATAACAACCATAAGGGAGATAAAACTGGGGGGTGGAGGGGGGCATGGGCCCCAAAAGTTCAAACACCCTCTAACACATGACCACACGAACAGGGGGGGCGGGTGGGGGCACATATTCTGTACAGGTCATCAGGACATAAGGTCAGCAATCAATCAAATTTGACACGCGCCGCATCCTATTACTCTCTGTGGTCAACTACAACCAGACTGAACCACACACAGGAAGTTGTTCTCAAATAGCTATTTATTTAGCTGAGAGTTCACTAGGGCTTGAAAGACTTTGTCTAGGATAGGTAGCTTCGAAATAGGCAATAGTTATTCACATCTGAAGGGTCTCCACCCTTTAGCAGGGGCTGAACACACGCTAATTTCCAAATTATGTGTATTGAATTGTTAGTTGACATTTATTATGCTATATCATGAACAGTTAAACATATATGGTGTTTACAAGCACACACAACTCATACACATTGTATTTGGTCAGACACACAACTTCCTAAGAATATCTTAATAGATTGTAAAGTTTATTTACAAAGCATGCATTTTTTTAACATATAAAGCAGACAGAATATTACAATAAGATCAACTATGAAACTAATCATATGGTGGCTACAAATTAGGTCAAAGACATATAGGTCAAATGAACCACAGATGAACAGTTTCTTATTTTGTGTTTTATCCTTGAAAAAGCAGGTGCAAGAAGTAAATCTGTCCCTTGGTCTCACCAGTGAGACCTGTCTGGTTTCTACTAATTTTGTATTTCACCACAGAGTCAGTTTGCCATGAACTTCACAAAATCAATAATGGTGCATAGGATGAAGAGCACTGCTTTACCAATGTTTGGCAGGTAGAAGAATGTTCTCTCCCATCTGGAGAAGAATTAAAACATTTAGAACATGTTCCTCTGTAAATTGGTGCAATACAATTACATTTTTTTAAAGGGAATTGTAAAGGGAATTCTTTCTATATTTAGAGGAATTGTATATTTAACAGTTTGCTTCAGCGGTGATGATTTTGACCACTCAAGGTATTTAGTGAGTGTGTATCATTGAAGGTGGTAGTGTAGGCATCTTCCGTGTGACTAGGACACCAACTATCACCTCCACCAACCTGCCCAGAGGAATCAATAGGACTGTTAGATCTTTGTAACGGACAGTGAAAGACTGTTTATTGTAAAATATTATCCATAACACATCTAAGATAAAGATTTTTTATGATCCTTTTTGTGCTGCTATGACTAAATGGAAAGATTTGTTCAACTCTTTACGCCTTTTATGTGTGAAACTTGGCCATTCGATAATATGGCCATGATGCTCCATAATATGTTCTTAGGGGCGTGGGCCTGGATTACATCTAGCTTTTTTAAAGATGTCTGAGCTGCTGATCCATATGCTATACTTCCATAACAGCGCTATATATATATATACTTTTCAACACCATTCTATCTGCCCCCCACTCCATTCCTGACAAGCAACAAATCACATTCAATATTTTCTTTCCTTTGACAACTACTCTGTTAACGTCTTAAGGCTAGGGGGCAGTATTCGGAAGTTCGGATGACAGACGTGCCCACCCATGCTCCACCTATGTCATTCGAGTGACAAACCAGACCCCCTGGAACCTATACCCCGCCCACCCTCTCCAGATTCCTTCCATTCAACTTCAAGTATATTTCATCCCCAACCTTCCCTCTAGAAAAAAACACAGTCTGTGTTTTCTCAATTGAAAACTTGATGCCCCACCTGAGGGACCACTACTCTACTTCACTAATCGCTTCTTGAACTCTTCTGGCTGTATGGGTAATATTTCTCCCTCTCTTCCACAGCACTTCATCATCCGCAAACAATGACCTCCCAATATCGGGTCTCACCTGAGAGAATACATCATCAATTATAATAATCTAGGCAATCCAAGATGTTTTGATTGTCTTGTCCCGTCCCTTGTATATATTGTTTCTTTCTTCGTATATATTTTTAATCTAATTTTTCCATCTACGGAATGAACATACTCTCCTGCAACCCGCCTCACCTAATGTGGTATGGATCTGCTATTTTTTTATACTATACTTAACCCCCTTCAAGCTAGCCAGCTACTAGCTAGTAGTCAGTTAACGGTGATAGCCAACTAGCATTGGCTATCACCGTTAATTGGGACATCTGCCAGCTTCAGCCCGGTCATCTCCTGCCAGCCTGCACAGCGCGATAGATAGATAGATCTATCAAGAATTTCTGGGCTTCAATGACCTCTTTGCCAATTGCACACCCAATTTTTCAGTTTTTGATTTGTTAAAAAAGTTAAATATCCAATAAATGTCGTTCCACTTCATGATTGTGTCCCACTTGTTGTTGATTCTTCACAAAAAAATATACAGTTTTATATCTTTATGTTTGAAGCCTGAAATGTGGCAAAAGGTCGCAAAGTTCAAGGGGGCCAAATACTTTCGCAAGGCACTGTAAAGGTGAAATAAAAATACAATAAAAAAATAGAAACTATTACATTTTATGGACTTGTTCAAGCCTACTTTTAACATACCAATACGAACTTCAATCCATTTTGCATTCAGCGACAGCTATTTATTTTGTACATTTAATATACACATTTGATCATGATCAGTTACAAGGGAAAAGGGCATCGAAAAGGGCTAATCAATACGAGCACAGTAGACTGTCTTCAGTAGATTATGGACACAAGGAGACAGGTGGGTTAGGAGGTGTGGGCAGTAGCATATTGGAGGCAGATGGATGGTCATGACTCATGTTGTGACACAGGAGGGGGAATGGTCTGTCTTTCCAGGATAAGGGCTCTTTAGGACCAAGATCTTCACTCAGTCAGTCACTGCTGTGTTCCTGCCCTCTGGACAGAAAGTAGTTTGTTGCACAATACAGGCATGTTATAGAAATAATGATAACAATGTAGTCAGCTTCTGTTTGATGAGGATAAAAACAAGTGTGTTACTAAAGAGTGATGTATTGTACACATACAGTAGTAATGTATGGTCTTGTCTGTTTGTTTCTTTGTTAAGAGATTAGCATCATCTGTGTAGGTAAATGAGAAGATAAATCAACACTGACCTGTGGGGTGTAGGACTAGTGAGCTGTAGACCACATCATATGGTTGTCCCTAGAAGAGAGGGACACAGGCAGAGAGGTGAAGGACAATGTGATGGAGTGTAGGCTACAGCTTGGAAACACTAACCATTTGTTGCAGAATAACTGAAATGGGGATGAGATACATTAAGACATTAACACTCAGTTTACAGCATAACACATTTTCAGTGTCTAAAACCTATACACCAATGATTGACAAAGCATGGACCACAAAACCCTTTACAAGTCATCTCAATTTCTCCTAAACAAAATAAATAACCATAGACTTTCCCAAAAACCCCACCTGTGGCCCTGTCCTCAGAGAGGCTGAAGAAATGGTTCCTTCATTTAAATACCTCAGAATTACATTAGACCACAAGCTCACCTTTGATCAACACACCACTGAAATAACACAGACGTCCGTCTGTCATCAGGCATCAGATCAACCTGTCTGTCAAACCCAAACTCCTTCTTCTAGTCTACCAGTGCATCATCACCACTGCTCATCTACTGATGTATCTACTACCACAACATGCTCACCGTCTCACACCACAATAAACTATTAAGGATCCACGACACGGCATCTAAACTGCTTGGACTCTACACTCCAAAACGGTTCCTTAATGAAGGAGCTATCCAGAGTAAAGCCCACCACATGATCTCCAGACCACCAACTCCACCACTGCTTTGATCTTCTCCCATCAGGTCAGAGATATCAGACGATTAAATATCTCACTGCAGGCTTCAGGAGGAGTTTCATCCCAGGGACCATCACAATTATAAACAGTTCCATGTATCTTCCTCCTATGGGCAGGTGGGTGGTGCTATTTATGTCAGACTGTTTGTTTCCTGATGTTCCCCTTATGGGACAATAAACCTGATATGTGACTTCATCTATAACCACACCGGTCTGCCACATAGCTGACAGTACAAGACAGAAACAATTTAATCTCAACTGAAGAAAAATATAAATGCAACATTTAAAGTGTTGGTCCCATGTTTCATGAGCTAATATAGAAGATCCCAGAAATGTTTCTTACCAACAAAAAGTTGAGCACCTTGTGCTGGGAATAATAAAAGGTCACCCTAAAATGTACAGTTGTGTCACAACACAATGCCACAGATGTCTCATTTTGAGGGAGCATGCAATTGGCATACTGACTGCAGGAATTTCCACCAAATCAAATCCAATTTTATTTGTCACATACACACGGTTAGCAGATGTTAATGCGAGTGTAGCGAAATGCTTGTGCTTCTAGTTCCGACAATGCAGTAATAACCAACAAGTAACCTAGCTAACAATTCCAAAACTACTACCTTATAGACACAAGTGTAAGGGGATAAAGAATATGTACATAAAGATATATGAGTGAGTGATGGTAGAGCGGCATAGGCAAGCAAGATACAGTAGATGGTATTGAGTGCAGTATATACATATGAGATGAGTATGTAAACAAAGTGGTATAGCTAGTGGCTAGTGATACATGTATTACATAAAGATGCAGTAGATGATAGAGTACAGTATATACATATGAGATGAATAATGTAGGGTATGTAAACATTATATTAGGTGGCATTGTTTAAAGTGGCTAGTGATATATTTTACATCATTTCCCATCAATTCCCATTATTAAAGTGGCTGGAGTTGAGTCAGTGTGTTGGCAGCAGCCACTCAATGTTAGTGATGGCAGTCTGATGGCCTTGAGAGAGAAGCTGTTTTTCAGTCTCTCGGTCCCAGCTTTGATGCACCTGTACTGACCTCGCCTTCTGGATGATAGCGGGGTGAACAGGCAGTGGCTCGGGTGGTTGTTGTCCTTGATGATCTTTATGGCCTTCCTGTGACATCGGGTGGTGTAGGTGTCCTGGAGGGCAGGTAGTTTGCCCCCGGTGATGCGTTGTGCAGACCTCACTACCCTCTGGAGAGCCTTACGGTTGTGGGCGGAGCAGTTGCCGTACCAGGCGGTGATACAGCCCGGCAGGATGCTCTCGATTGTGCATCTGTAGAAGTTTGTGAGTGCTTTTGGTGACGAGCCTAATTTCTTCAGCCTCCTGAGGTTGAAGAGGCGCTGCTGCGCCTTCTTCACGATGCTGTCTGTGTGGGTGGACTAATTCAGTTTGTCTGTGATGTGTATGCAGAGGAACTTAAAACTTACTACCCTCTCCACTACCAGAGCTCTTGCCATATACTTGAATGTTCATTTCTCTACTATAAGCCGCGTCCAATTACGTTTGAAATAATTTGGCAGGACGTTCAACCGGCCTCACAACCGCTGACCATGTGCATGGCGGCGTGCGATTTGCTGATGTCAAAGTTGTGAACAGAGTGCCCCATGGTGGCGGTGGGTTTATGGTACGGGCAGGCATACGCTACGGACATCGAACGCAATTGCATTTTATCGATGGCAATTTGAATGTACAGAGATATGGCGCGATCCTGAGTCCCATTGTCATGCCATTCATCCGTCACCTCATGTTTCAGCATGTTAATGCACAACCCCATGTCGCAAGTATCTGTACACATTTCCTAGTGGCTAAAAATGTCCTAGATTTTCCATGGCCTGTATATACTGAGACATGTCACGCATTGAGCTAGTTTGGGATGCTGTACAACAGAGAGTTCTATTTCCCACCAATATTAAGTTACTTGTGGGACATCGTTCCACAATCAACAGTCTGATCAACTCTGTGAAGGAGATGTAGTGCTGCAAGAGGAAAAGGGTGGTCACACCAGATACTGACTGGTTCTGATCCACACCCCTACCTTTTTTTTTTTTTTTACGTATCTCTGAATTCCCAGTCATGTGAAATCTATAGATTAGGCTCAATTAATTTATTTAAATTGACTGATTTCCTTATATGAACTGTAAAATAAGGCATTTATAATCTTGTTCAGTTTATTAACATCAAATCAAAGTTTATTGGTCACGTGCGCCGAATACAACAGGTGCAGACCTTAGTGAAATGCTGAATACAACAGGTGCAGACCTTAGTGAAATGCTTACAGGCTATAACCAACACTGCAATTTATAGGTTAAAAAAAATAGGTATTAGGTGAATAGATAAGTAAAGAAATAAAACAGTAAATAGACAGTGAAAAATAACAGTAACGAGGCTATATAAAAGGCACCAGTTAGTTGTTCTAATTGAGGTAGTATGTACATGTAGATATGGTTAAAGTGACTGTGCAGATATGATAAACAGAGTAACAGCAGCGTAAAAGAGGGGTTTGGGGGGGGCACACAAACACAATACAGATAGTCCGGGTAGCCATTTGATTACCTGTTCAGGAGTCTTATGGCTTGGGGGTGAAAGCTTTTGAGAAGCCTTTTGGTCCGAGACTTGGTGCTCTGGTACCGCTTGCCATGCGGAGGTAGAGAGAACAGTCTATGATCAGAATTGCAGCCTTACCTTGGTCTGTAGATTTAGCTGGTTCCTCCTCTTGGGAACAACAGTGCTGTATGTCACATCACCATCATCATCGGCATGAAATGGGTCCTGACAGTTGATGGTAAAAACAAAGGGGGTTGATGATAAAAACGTATCAGTCTACATGTATGAGATAGCTTTGTACATTTACATAATCCACAATATAAAGCATGTATTTGTTTTAACAACATTGAGATATGACCTTTCTTACTCTCAAACAGCACTGTGTCAGTCAGGTCAAATAGGAACAGCACAGTATCAGTCAGGTCAAATAGGAACAGCACAGTATCAGTCAGGTCAAATAGGAACAGCACAGTATCAGTCAGGTCAAATAGGAACAGCACAGTATCAGTCAGGTCAAATAGGAACAGCACAGTATCAGTCAGGTCAAATAGGAACAGCACAGTATCAGTCAGGTCAAATAGGAACGGCACAGTATCAGTCAGGTCAAATAGGAACGGCACAGTATCAGTCAGGTCAAATATGAACGGCACAGTATCAGTCAGGTCAAATAGGAACGGCACAGTATCAGTCAGGTCAAATAGGAACGGCACAGTATCAGTCAGGTCAAATAGGAACGGCACAGTATCAGTCAGGTCAAATAGGAACGGCACAGTATCAGTCAGGTCAAATAGGAACGGCACAGTATCAGTCAGGTCAAATAGGAACGGCACAGTATCAGTCAGGTCAAATAGGAACGGCACAGTATCAGTCAGGTCAAATAGGAACAGCACAGTATCAGTCAGGTCAAATAGGAACAGCACAGTATCAGTCAGGTCAAATAGGAACAGCACAGTATCAGTCAGGTCAAATAGGAACAGCACAGTATCAGTCAGGTCAAATAGGAACAGCACAGTATCAGTCAGGTCAAATAGGAACAGCAGAGTATCAGTCAGGTCAAATAGGAACAGCACAGTGAAGCAACTTAGGCCTACTGTGTCTGCAAAGCCAAACAGGAAATCACATCACCTTAACTGCTGCTCGCTACAGATCAGATTATTAGCTCAACACTGTAATCTACTTTGCGAAACTCAAATCACACCGTCTCTACAGTTCTTGGTATTTTTGACTGTAAATATAGAGTTAACGGTTATAGACTGTACAGTTAAAATGGACATGAAGCTATAGCTGAAGAACTAATTTGTGATTTAAGTCCATCTGATGTTCATGTCCTGTCCATGGCCATGTCCTGCATTTTTCACAGACAGTGGGTTACCCACAAGGCCTTGAGACCGATGTGAGGAACATGAGTGTAGCCTACCACTGAGGTGTTTGTTGTCTGGTCCATGGCCTTATTGTCCTCTGGAATAAAGAAAGATGCAGTATTAGAGACCTGAGATACACTAGAACAATACTGAATAAATTCACCATAGAAGAGTTATACTTTTTAGTCTCCTCATATGTCAAGATTCATTGTTTATAACATAGGGTAACAGTTGTCAAGGAAAATATTTGTCTCCTGAAATCTCCAAAATCAAACATGACTTTTTCATTACAGTTATTATAGAATTAATACTTACTATACTTTCTCCACATCTTCCATGTGACTAGAACACCAGATATCACCACCACCAACATTCCCAGAGGAATCAGTAGGACATTTAGATCTATGGAACTGATAGTGATACTGTGTTTATTGTACAGTCCATAAAACAGATTTTTTAAATATATATTTCTCATGCTATGACAAAATGGAAACATTTGTTCAGCTCTTCACACTTGGCCATACAAGAATAGAAGGCTGCTACTTATACAAACCACAGAGGTATGAGGAAGTGGTATATGCCTATAACAGTCTTGGCCTTATGTGCCCTAAATTCTAGTGTGAAAAACAGAACATGTTAACTTTCTGCATATTTCTATTGTCATCCATTTGGAAGAGTAAGTGTGAAATACAGCTGTCTGAGTGATAATTACCTCATGGTGTCCTTCTCCTTGCCCCCCTCAGGTCCTTGGACTGTGTTGTCAGTCTGAACAGGCTCAGCAGTTGGAGAGAAAGAGGATTGTTCAGTGGTTGGAGCTTGGGTTGCTGTGAGGTAAAAACAACAATGTCATTATGACTGGTGTACCAGAGAGACACAGGGTAGACTGAACTGTAACAAGACAGTGGCTAAGCTATGACCTTGTCCAGCTTATTTAATTTACCCCAATATGTGGATTTTAACTTAGTATTAGCACCAATAAGTACATAGAAAAGTTTTCAATCAGGTTGCAATCTAATTTGTTTCAGATGACAAGCCAGGATAAACCAAGTTAATACTTAATTCTACAGTATCTGATTGTTCTCTACTCACTGGTCATAGTGGTGGTACTTTGCGTGGTGGTTTGTTGTCTGACAGTGATGTGAACAGGCATCATAAGGTCTCCCACTCCACACCTGTACCAGCCAGTGTTCTCCATCTTCAGTCCACTCATAGTCACCGTTAAGACATTTCCTCTGGTGGCATCAGTGGTCTGCTGTAGGGTCACTGATGTTTCACTTATAGTCCCAGAATTACCATCCATACAGGAGACACTGCCACCAATCCTGCACCACTTAATATTTACAGTGACACTATAGTAACAATTTACAATGACACTCCCTCCTTCAACTCCAGTCACCTCCTGTTGGTCCACATAGAGTTCTGGAGTACCTGAACACAGAGGTACAGACACCAAAGAAGGTCCTGAGTGAGCAAGTGTTTTTTTGTAACAACTGACCACAAATATCATAATGATGATATGATGGTTAAAGAACAGAAAGTAGACATACCAACATTCCTCATGTCAACTTGAACAATAATAATGATACCAGTAAATGAAACCAGAACACCAGTCATGTAATCATATGGAAGAGTTGCAGAGATCTTACCTGGAATGACAGATAGTTGGAATCTTTTTATAATGACATCTATTCCACCATTGATCTCCACAACACATCGGTAACGTCCAGAATCCTCTGTCGTCAGATCAGTCATGGTAACAGTGAAGGTTTGCTTGTTGATGTAATGAGAGATTGAGGCCTTATTTATGCTCTTAGAATGTACATCAGGGGAGCATCTATGCAAATAATCTACTTTACACAAGTATTTCACATGTGTTTTGTATCTCAGATTATAGGGACATGGGATGGTGATGGAGCCTCCTGTCTTCACAGACACACGATAAGCACCTGGAGACAACAGAAAACACCTTAGATTGGAATTCAAGCAAATTCTCACAGCATGAAAATGATATGTAATCTAGAACACACATAATACAGGAAGTGTTATTGATAAGACAAGCTACTGCTCCTGTCTTCAGAGTTTCAGCATGTGTCCAGTCCCAGTACCTGACCTCAACACTTCATAGAAACATGGTACGTTTTGGTGGTTGTTGGCCTATCCAAAAATAACTTTGTTGTGCAGCTTTTTCCCGTTACTTTCACATTCTAGACCAGTTGAAGTTGGTGTCACGTCCGTTACAGCGATGAGACCAAGGTGAGAATACATCTTTAATGATATGACGAAACTTAAACTTACAAAACCACGGTGAAGCTATATAATAATAGTGCTGACACAGGGAACTAAACATAGACAATCACCCACGAAATTCTCAAGGAATATAGCTGTCTAAATATGGTTCCCAATCGGAGACAACGATAAACAGCTGCCTCTAATTGAGAACCAATCTAGATAACCATAGACATACAAAACACCTAGACTAGTCAACAACCCCATAAACAAACAAAAACCCTAGAAAGGGCTAAAACACAACAAACCACCCCTTGTCGCACCCTGACCAAACCAAAATAATAAAGAAAACAAAGATAACTAAGGTCAGGGCATGACAGTTGGATGTTTACATACACTTAGGTTGGAGTCATTAAAACTTGTTTTTCATTGACTCCACAAATTTCTTGTTAACAAACTATAGTTTTGGCAAGTCGGGTAGGACATCTACTTTGTGCATGACACAATTAATTTTAACAACAATTGTTTACAGGCAGATTATTTCACTTATAATTCACTGTATCACAGTTTCAGTAGGTCAGAAGTTAACATACACTAAGTTGACTGTGCCTTTAAACAGCTTGGAAAATTACAGAAAATTATGCCATGGCTTTAGAAGCTTCTGATAGGTTAATTGACATCATTTGAGTCAATTGGAGGTGGACCTGTGGATGTATTTCAAGGTCTACCTTCACAGTGCCTCTTTGCTTGACATCATGGGAAAATCAAAAGAAATCAGCCAAGACCTCAGAAAAAAAATTGGAGACCTCCACAAGTCTTGTTCATCATTGGGAGCAATTTCCAAACGCCTGAAGGTGCCACGTTCATCTGTACTAACAATAGTACGCAAGTATAAACACCGTGGAGACAGCAGTCATACCGCTCAGGAAGGAGACGGGTTCTGTCTCCTAGAGATGAACGTACTTTGGTGCGAAAAGTGCAAATCCATCCCAGAACAACAGCAAAGAACCTTGTCAAGATGCTTGAGGAAATAGATGCAAAAGTATCTATATCCACAGTAAAACGAGTCCTATATCAACATAACTTGAAAGGCCGCTCAGCAAGGAAGAAGCCACTGTTTCAAAACCGCCATAAAAAAGCCAGACTAGGGTTTGCAACTGCACATGGGGACAAAGATCGTAGTTTTTGGAGAAATGTCCTCTGGTCTGATGAAACAAAATAGAATTGTTTGGACATAATGACCATCGTTATGTTTGGAGCAAAAAGTGGGAGGCTTGCAAGCTGAAGAGCACCATCCCAACCGTGAAGCACTGGGTGACAGCATCATGTTGTGGGGGTGCTTTGCTGGAGAGGGACTGGTGTACTAAACAAAATAGATGGCATGCGGTAGGAAAATTATGTGGATATATTGAAGTAACATCTCAAGACACCAGTCAGGAAGTTAAAACGTGGTTGCAAATGGGTCTTCCAAATGGACAATGACCCTAAGCATACATCCAAAGTTGTGGCAAAATGGCTTAAGGACAACAAAGACAAATTATTGGAGTGGCCATCACACAGCCCTGACCTCAATCCTATAGAAAATTTGTGGGCAGAATTCATGTGCGAGCAAGGAGGCCTACAAACCTGACTCAGTTACACCAGTTCTGTCAGGAGGAATGGGCCAAAACGTTTGACCCAAGTTAAACAATTTAAAAGCAATGCTACCAAATGCTAATTGAGTGTATATACACTTCTGACCCACTGGGAATGTGATGAAATAAATACAATATTAAATAAATCATTCTCTCTGCTATTATTCTGACATTTCACATTCTTAAAACAAAGTGGTGATCCTAACTGACCTAAGACAGGGAATTTTTACGAGGATAAAATGTCAAGAATTGTGAAAAACTGAGTTTAAATGTATTTGGCTACGGTCTATGTAAACTTCGACTTCAACTGTATATATAGTGTTTTCAGTAAGAACTATTATAGATTATGGGCTTCTAATTCCACCCCTCAGCTGCTCTCAGTCCATCCCACCTATCGGGTAGGCCGTCATTGTAAATAAGAATTTGTTCTTAACTGTCTTTCCTAGATAAATAAAGGTTACATTTAATAATTAATCATTAAAATCTCTGTAAATCACCCTCTGATTTTTTATATGTGCCATATATATTTCAACTGTGCTCTGATGTTTCACATACATTCTATACCTGTTTAATCACTTAGTGTCTACAGATCGTAAATTAATGATGAATATTTTAACTAAGAGTATTATTATATTGTTGATTGATTGACTACGGCCTTCCAAATCTCCCAACAGTGCTACCTGTAGAGTCAGTTTCAGGTAACTGTTATGATTTTTCAGCCACTCCTGAACGTGTGACCATAAAAAAGCTACATAGGGGCAACACCAGAATAAGTGACATAATGATTCTCTTCGCAGCAAAATCTGCAGAGCTGAGATGGTTGCATGTGCCATTAACATAACATTTTGTTGGTGGAAATAATTGTATATAATTGTAATTTTAAAAAATGTAATCAAGCATTGTTTTGTGTATCAGTTCATAAACCGTGTTCTATGGAATCAGAATCCCCAACTTCTCCCCCTTCCACTTGCCTCTTCCATTTTCGTGGTATTATTGCAATCAGCTGGTTGTAATTTTGGATAGAGCCAACTTTTCCATATATTTTTGTTAGCTGCACTTGTGACATAACTCTACCTTTCTTATTCATAATATCATTAATAAAGATAAATAAAACATTGTGTTCCATCAATAATGTTAATATTATTTTTTGGGCCATGTTTGACGTTAACCATAATATTTGTCTTTCCTGGAGGATGAAACTGGAATTGCAGCAAGCTTTGTTTGGCTTGTTTTAGAAAGGGTGATATTTTGAAAATTCAATTTTCAATTAACTGATAAGGAGAGTTTTTAATCTGGATAAAGGGGAAAAATACATTTTTGAACAAGGGGTGAGGCAATCTTATTAATCTACTTGATAACAAGTTCGGCATTAAGTACACCTTTTGTATGACTGATGCTTTTAGTGAGAAGTTTAATGCTTTAACATTTAATAATTTTAGCTCCCCCAAACTGATATTAATTATAAAAATAAGCCATTTAAAATTTGTATGGCTTGCCATTCCAAATACAGTGAAATGTTTTTTGCTCATATAATTTGAAAAACAAATCATTCAGCATAGGCAGGTCCGTAAACTGGGATACGACTAAATAATGAATAAGGGTGATTGTTCCACAAATACAGGTTTTAACCTGTCCATGCTAGCAAGATCTTGTCTATTTTTTGTAACTTCATATTGAAATTTGTTTTAGAGAGTTAATTTATTTCTTTAGGGATATGAATACTGAGTACCTCAACTTCAAGTCAGACAATGTTATTGGTAAATTACACGGTAATGTAAAAGCACTATTTTTGGGGAATCCAATGCTGAATTATCATTGTAGTCATTGTATCATTGTAAAAATGGCTATATTCTCTATGAGGCTGTGCAGGGATCCAGAATGCAGATTGAAGAGGAAACATGAGTCATCAGCGTACAATGACATCTTTGTTTTTAAGCCCTGGATTACTAGCCCCTCTATATTCTTGTTGGATCTGATTTTAATAGCTAACATTTTGATGGCCATAATAAATAGATACACCAGCAGTGGACAACCTTGTTTTAGTCCTCTTGACAGCTTAATACTTTTTGAGAAGTAGCCATTATTTATTATTTTACACCTAAGGTTACTATACATAACTCTAACCCATTGTATAACATATTCTCCAACATTTAAATAGTCCTGGCATGTTAATATAAATTCTAGTCATACTCTATTAAACGCTTCCTATATTTTGTGTTATATTGTTTCGGGTACTGTTCTTATACAATCTCCAATGTATCGTCAATGTAAAAAACCTGTCTGATCAGATTGAATAATATCCAACAACACCTTTTTAATTCAATGTGCCATGGATTTTGGATAACAACACTGAAGTGTAAAGGCCTCCAGTTTTTTAGGTGGACTGGACTGTTTTAATAAACTGTTATTATTTAATGTCATCACCCCTGGTGAGTTTCTTTTCCTATGCCAGAAATATATTTCACCGTCAGAAGTTGTGCCTTTCCAAATCATGTCTAATCAATTGAACTGGTCACTGGTGGGCCCCAATCAAGTTGTAGTAACATCAAGGATGATCAATGGAAACAGAATGTACCTGAGCTCAATTTCCAGTCTCATAGCGAACGGTCTGAATACTTATGTACTTATGTATTTTTAACACATTTGCAACATTTTCTAAGTACCTGTTTTTGCTTCGTCATTATGGGATATTGTGTGAGGATTGATGAGGGAAAAAATGAATTGAATCCATTTTAGAACAAGGCTGTAACATTTAACGCAGTGTTAACCAGCCAGCCGTGCGTTAGCAGAGTTAACAGAACCCGTTGACACACCCAACCCAAATTGCCGGTGTGTATCGGAACAATAATATTTCGTTTGCATGTTTGAGAATGAGATTTATTGTTTACATGGTGTTAAAAAGATAGTGATACCAATTGTTATAGGATCACATAGTCCCACTCAGTAGAGAACCTAGACAGGTTATTAACCCTCTTCCTCTTAAATTCTATTCGTTACGATTCACATCGGCCAAAAGGATAGCACAGTAAAACAGCCAATTTCGAGTCTCACAGCAAACGGTCTGAATATCATCTCTCCACTATTTCATGGGGAAATTTCTCATTAATAGAGAACGGTGTGTTCTTCAGCTCCCTACCCAGTTGTAGCAAGGCAATCTTAATTTTGAAGTGAGTTAGCCTATTAATTTTGTATTGGGTTAGCCAAGCTAATATCTGACAGTAGGACGGTGCCTTCCCTCCCCTCTGCCACCCAAACTGTGAGCCCTTTGAAAATAATTTGTGTCCACCTGTTCATCCTTCATCTTGAGATTGTTTAATGAAAACCTTGACTTATTTCTCAGTTGCCTAATCGTTTTTATCCTCATTTATTGTCACTATTACTATATTAGTCTTCATACTTCTACACTTCAGATTAAGTAATAATTTTTAAAATTGTGTTATTAACATACCATTGCTTCTCCGTAGTGCAGTGTTCCGCAACTGGTGGCCTACGAGCCAAATTTGACCCGCAGTTGATTTTATTTTGCCGCCCAATTTTTTCTGAACAAAATGTATTTAGAGACTGTAAAGAGACCAGCAAATCAGCTCAAAGTGTTTTTAATTTTGGATATCTGTTCAATAGTATTACCATGCATAATAGAGATATATATGATTGTACACACATGTAAGCAAGGTTTGAAGTAATTATGTTTTAGTTATCTGTTTCGGCATCTTGCGGTCAATTTGCAGTCTATAAATGATTTGTAATTATGTTCCGGCCCCCTGACCATCCACTCAAGAAAAGATCAGCCCGCAGCTGGATCTAGTTGATGATCCTTGCCGTAGTGGCTTTTAGGGAGTCCACGATGGTTTTCAATAACTTATTTTCAGCTCCTATTTCTTCCATCATTTTATGCTGTAAATCCATTATTGCTGTAATCCATTGTTATACCTGTTAAACCTCTTCTTCCATTGTTACATTTGGAAGCTTAGATGGTGGCTTCCCTTCAGTTTCACTCAAGGAATGTTCTGCTCTTGTTCGCTTCGATGTGTTGATCAAAGTGTTGACCAATAAATAGTTGAAGGTTCTCTACATTATCCAGAATGTTTGTTTTCAAGTTATCAGATAATTCTCAATTTTACGATTAATTCATGGGACAAGCTATATGTATCTACCACGCTGCCACTTGCCACATAATTTCCCCCCTAAAGAACTTGTTACCCTTACCTGAGAGTCTGGAGAAGATGAGGAATATGATCGAGAGGGAGAGATGAGAAGCCATTTCTGGCTCTGTGTCTCCATATGTTATATGGTACCAATGTACAGTGTGCGTGTCAAGGACCAAGGAACCAAAGAGAATGACTGAACTTCCTAATAGTTATAGCTGTCTTTAACTCTCTTCCTGCTTCTGTTTGAGTGTCTATGCCCCCCTCAGTGGCATAGAAACACTATTACACTCTATCAACTAGTTGTAACATAAGGCTCTAAGGCTCAACAATTGATATTTGTATTTTATTAGCACATTTGTACATCAAATAAAATCACTTATAGTGTTAATAAAGATGGATGACCCAGCAGCCTATTTAGTTGGTGTTGAGCAGCAACAATTGAGATGGAGTCAGAGGTTCAGGTGCAAAAAATGTATAATTTATTTAAAAGTGCAGGTGATCTTTTTGGTATATGAATAAACTACGAACTCACTTTGTTGTAGACTCTTCACTGTAACAGAGAAGGTACTCTCGTTGATGCCATGAGAGATTGAGGCCTTATCAGTGCTCTTGGGATGGTCAGTGCCCACTACATAAGAGCACATATCCTGGTAATATCCTTAACACAAGTATTTCACGTTTTTCATGTTAACGTTTTTTATGTAATCCTGATGATAGGGACATCAAATCAAATTTGATTTGTAACATGCCCAAATACAACAGGTTTAGACGATGCTTACTTATGAGCCCCTAACCAACGATGCAGTACAAGAAATAGATTTAAGAGAATATTTACTAAATAAACTAAAGTAAAAACTAACCTAAAAAGTAACACATTAAAATTACAATAACGAGGCTATATACAGGCGGTACCGATACCGAGTCAATGTGCGGGGTTACAGGTTAGTCAAGGTCATTTGTACATGTAGGTAGGGGTAAAGTGCGGGGGTTCAATGTAAATAGTCCGCATGGCCATTTATTAATTGTTCAGCAGTCTTATGGCTTGGGGGTAGAAGCTGTTTAGGAGCCTTTTGGACCAAAACTTGGCACTCCGGTATCATGTGCCATGAGGTAGCAGAGAGAACAGTCTATGACTTGGGTGACTGGAGTGTTTGAATTTTTTGGGCCTTCATCTGACACAGCCTAGTATTTACGTGGATCCTGAATGGCAGGAAGCTTGCCCCAGTGATGTTCTGGACCGTACGCACTACCCTCTGTAGCGCCGTACGATCGGATGTAGAGCAGTTGCCATACCAGGCGGTGAAGCAACCGGTCAGGGTGTTCTTGGTGCAGCTGTAGAACTTTTTGATGCCAAATCTTTTCAGTCTCCTGAGGGGGAAAAGGTGTTGTCGTGCCTTCTTCACAGCTGTCTTGGTGTGTTAGGACCATGATAGTTTGTTGGTGATGTGGACACCAAGGAACTTGAAACTCTCGACCAGCTCCATCACTATCATAGGATGGTGATGGTGCCTCCTGTCTGTACAGACACATAAGTTTGACCACCAGTACCTGCAGACACAAAAAACAGACACAGTATTGACTGGAATTTAAGAAAATACACAGTACAGAGAAATCACATTGCACCTGCAGTGTTTTTTCCCCCCTATTGACTAAAGGGTACTTTAGGACAAATGTGATTGAAAACCAGAAAGCCAATGGCAAGTCCTCGCTCAAAATATAGATACAAAAAATAAATAAAAGGACACACATGACAACAGACAGTAATCATGTCCTGTCTTCAGAGTTTCAGCATTTACCCAGACCCTGACTTCAAACAGCAGTGAACTGAACCATGATTGAATTCCATCATAGAAATATGATGCCCTTACCTGAGTCTGGAGAAGATTAGGGAGAGATGCAACCATGTCAGCATTTTGTATGATTTCATATTATTTATCTGTTATTTTACCAGGTAAATTGACTGAGAACACATTCTCATTTGCAGCAACAACCTGGGGAATAGTTCCAGGGGAGAGCAGGGGGATGACTGAGCCAATTGTAAACTGGGCATTATTAGGTGACTGTGATAGTTTGATGGCCAGATTGGGAATTTAGCCAGGACACCGGGGTTAAAACCCCTACTCTTACGGTAAGTGCCATGGGATCTTTAATGACCGCAGAGAGTCAGGACACCCGTTTAACATCCCATTCAAAAGAAGGCACCCTTCACTGGGCAGTATCACTGCCCTGGGGAATTGGGATATATTTTTTTCTAGACCAGAGGAAAGAGTGCCTCCTACTGGCCCTGCAAAACGACTTCCAGCAGCATCTGGTCTCCCATCCAGGGACTGACCAGTACCAACCCTGCTTAGCTTCAGAAGCAAGCAAGCAGTGGTATGCTGCGTGGTATGCCGCTGGCATACCATAATTCATACGTATGATTCTGTAAGTAAATACAAGACACTCCATTTAGTATGGTATGGTATGTATTATTTTGTGGATGTCCATCATGCATTACGTATGATATGTTATGAATTACAAATCGTACAATATGTTATGAATTTGTAAAACGTATAATGTGTTACGAATTCCAATTTGTTAAGGGCTAATGTCAGCTAGGTGGCTAACATTTGAGTTTTGAGTTGAGGGACAGCGCAAATTAATCAACATTTCGTTAACGTTAGCAATAACTTTACTTAGCCTAGGGGTTAGGGTTAGTGGATAAGGTTAGGTTATGGTTAAGGTTAAAGTGTTAGGGTGAGATTTATGTTTAGCTAAAAGGGGTAAGGTTAGGTTTAGGTTTAGCTAAGATACTAAATACTTGCAAAGTTTCTAATTAGGTAAAATGCTACATTTATTCAGGATGAGTTTCAAACACATAGCCGTTGGGTTGCCAGACGTTTGGGTGTATGCCCACCCATCCACCCAGACCAACCTTATGTAACCATGTGAAACGTAATTTGCTTGTCCTGGATTTACCTTTGCTATGATACGTGACTTCTAGTCAAATCAAATCAAATGTATTGGTCACATACATGTGTTTAGCAGATGTTATTGCGGGTGTAGCGAAATGCTTGTGCTTCTAGCTCCGACAGTGCAGTAATAACCCAAAATACACGTAAATCTAAGTAAGGAATGGATTAACAAAATATACATATATGTCAGAGCGCCATTGGACTAAGATACAGTGGCACAGTATAGAGTACAGTATATACATATGAGATGGATGATGCAATATTTACACACAATTAAAGTGACTAAGATACTGTAGAATATGGATTCATATTGTATTTGGCTCCATCCATCTTCCCATCAATTTTAACCATCTTCCCTGTCCCTGCTGAGAAAAGCAGGCCCAAACCATGATGCTGCCACCACCATGTTTGACAGTGGGGATGGTGTGTTCAGGGTGATGAGCTGTGTTGCTTTTACGCCAAACATAACGTTTTGCATTGTTGCCAAAAAGTTCAATTTTGGTTTCATCTGACCAGAGCACCTTCTTCCACATGTTTGGTGTGTCTCCCAGGTGGCTTGTGGCAAACTTTAAACAACACTTTTTATGGATATCTTTAAGAAATGGCTTTCTTCTTGCCACTCTTCCATAAAGCCCAGATTTGTGCAATATACGACTGATTGTTGTCCTATGGACAGAGTCTCCCACCTCAGCTGTAGATCTCTGCAGTTCATCCAGAGTGATCATGGGCCTCTTGGCTGCATCTCTGATCAGTCTTCTCCTTGTATGAGCTGAAAGTTTAGAGGGACGGCCAGGTCTTGGTGGATTTGCAGTGGTCTGATACTCCTTCCATTTCAATATTATCGCTTGCACAGTGCTCCTTGGGATGTTTAAAGCTTGGGAAATCTTTTTGTATCCAAATCCGGCTTTAAACTTCTTCACAACAGTATCTCGGACCTGCCTGGTGTGTTCCTTGTTCTTCATGATGCTCTCTGCGCTTTTAACGGACCTCTGAGACTATCACAGTGCAGGTGCATTTAAACGGAGTCTTGATTACACACAAGTGGATTGTATTTATCATCATTAGTCATTTAGGTCAACATTGGATCATTCAGAGATCCTCACTGAACTTCTGGAGAGAGTTTGCTGCACTGAAAGTAAAGGGGCTGAATAATTTTGCACGCCCAATTTTTCAGTTTTTGATTTGTTAAAAAAGTTTGAAATATCCAATAAATGTCGTTCCACTTCATGATTGTGTCCCACTTGTTGTTGATTCTTCACAAAAAAATACAGTTTTATATCTTTATGTTTGAAGCCTGAAATGTGGCAAAAGGTCGCAAAGTTCAAGGGGGCCGAATACTTTCGCAAGGCACTGTATATGAGATGAGTAATGCACGTTACGGAGACATTATTAAAGTAGCTAGTGTTTCATTTCCTTAGAGTGGCCAGTGATTCCTAATCTATGTCTATAAGCAGCCGCCTCTGATGTGCTAGTGATGGCTGTTTAAGAGTCTGATGGCCTTGAGATAGAAGCTGCTTATCAATCTCTCGTCCCAGCTTTGATGCACCTGTACTGACCTTGCCTTCTAGATGATAGCGGGTTGAACAGGCAGTGGCTCGGGTGGTTGATGTCCTTGATGATCTTTTTGGCCTTCCTATGGCATTGGGTGCTGTAGGTGTCCAGGAGGGCAGGAAGTTTTCCCCCGGTAATGCTTTGGGCAGACCGCACCACTCTCTGGAGAGCTTTGAGGTTGTGGGCGGTACAGTTGCCGTACCAGGCGGTGATTGTGCATCAATAAAAGTTTGTGAGGGTTTTAGGTGTTAAGCCAAATTTCTTTAGCCTCCTAAGGTTCACCACATTGTCTGTGTGGGTGGACCATTTCAGTTTGTCGATGATGTGTACGTCGAGGAACTTCTCCACTGCGGTCCCATCGATGTGGATAGGGGGGTGCTCTACTGTTTCCTGAAATCCACAATCATCTCCTCAGTTTAGTTTATGTTGAGTGAGAGGTTATTTTCCTGGCATCACATACCCAGAGCCCTCACCTCCTCCCTATCTTATCGTTGTTGGTAATCAAGCCTACTACTGTTGTGTCGCCTGCAAACTTGATGGTTGAGTTGGAAGCATGCTTGGCCATGCAGTCACGGGTGAACTGGGAGAACAGGAGGGGCTGAGCATGCACCCTTATGGGACTGTTTTAAAAAATGGCACCCCGGTGGGGAGGGCTACTGTTTTATTGGCTTTTAACCAACCGTGCTATTTTGTTGTTTTTTTTCACGTTTTTCGTAACTCAATGAGCTGTATTTTTTTTTATTATATATTTTTTTCCACCTTTATTTAACCAGGTAGGCTAGTTGAGAACAAGTTCTCATTTGCAACTGCGACCTGGCCAAGATAAAGCATAGCAGTGTGAACAGACAACACAGAGTTACACATGGAGTAAACAATTAACAAGTCAATAATACAGTAGAAAAAAGGAGAGTCTATATACATTGTGTGCAAAAGGCATGAGGAGGTAGGCGAATAATTACAATTTTGCAGATTAACACTGGAGTGATAAATGATCAGATGGTCATGTACAGGTAGAGATATTGGTGTGCAAAAGAGCAGAAAAGTAAATAAATAAAAACAGTATGGGGATGAGGTAGGTAAAAATGCGTGGGCTATTTACCGATAGACTATGTACAGCTACAGCGATCGGTTAGCTGCTCAGATAGCAGATGTTTGAAGTTGGTGAGGGAGATAAAAGTCTCCAACTTCAGCGATTTTTGCAATTCGTTCCAGTCACAGGCAGCAGAGAACTGGAACGAAAGGCGGCCAAATGAGGTGTTGGCTTTAGGGATGATCAGTGAGATACACCTGCTGGAGCGCGTGCTACGGATGGGTGTTGCCATCGTGACCAGTGAACTGAGATAAGGCGGAGCTTTACCTAGCATGGACTTGTAGATGACCTGGAGCCAGTGGGTCTGGCGACGAATATGTAGCGAGGGCCAGCCGACTAGAGCATACAAGTCGCAGTAGTGGGTGGTATAAGGTGCTTTAGTGACAAAACGGATGGCACTGTGATAAACTGCATCCAGTTTGCTGAGTAGAGTGTTGGAAGCAATTTTGTAGATGACATCGCCGAAGTCGAGGATCGGTAGGATAGTCAGTTTTACTAGGGTAAGTTTGGCGGCGTGAGTGAAGGAGGCTTTGTTGCGGAATAGAAAGCCGACTCTTGATTTGATTTTCGATTGGAGATGTTTGATATGAGTCTGGAAGGAGAGTTTACAGTCTAGCCAGACACCTAGGTACTTATAGATGTCCACATATTCAAGGTCGGAACCATCCAGGGTGGTGATGCTGGTCAGCGAACGTGCAGGCAGCGAACGGTTGAAAAGCATGCATTTGGTTTTACTAGCGTTTAAGAGCACTTGGAGGCCACGGAAGGAGTGTTGTATGGCATTGAAGCTCGTTTGGATGTTAGATAGTACAGTGTCCAAGGACGGGCCGGAAGTATATAGAATGGTGTCGTCTGCGTAGAGGTGGATCAGGGAATCGCCCGCAGCAAGAGCAACATCATTGATATATACAGAGAAAAGAGTCAGCCCGAGGATTGAACCCTGTGGCACCCCCATAGAGACTGCCAGAGGACCGGACAGCATGCCCTCCGATTTGACACACTGAACTCTGTCTGCAAAGTAATTGGTGAACCAGGCAAGGCAGTCATCCGAAAAACCGAGGCTACTGAGTCTGCCGAAAAGAATATGGTGATTGACAGAGTCGAAAGCCTTGGCAAGGTCGATGAAGACGGCTGCACAGTACTGTCTTTTATCGATGGCGGTTATGATATCGTTTAGTACCTTGAGCGTGGCTGAGGTGCACCCGTGACCGGCTCGGAAACCAGATTGCACAGCGGAGAAGGTACGGTGGGATTCGAGAAGGTCAGTGACCTGTTTGTTGACTTGGCTTTCGAAGACCTTAGATAGGCAGGGCAGGATGGATATAGGTCTGTAACAGTTTGGGTCCAGGGTGTCTCCCCCTTTGAAGAGGGGGATGACTGTGGCAGCTTTCCAATCCTTGGGGATCTCAGACGATATGAAAGAGAGGTTGAACAGGCTGGTAATAGGGGTTGCGACAATGGCGGCGGATAGTTTCAGAAAGAAAGGGTCCAGATTGTCAAGCCCAGCTGATTTGTACGGGTCCAGGATTTGCAGCTCTTTCAGAACATCTGCTATCTGGATTTGGGTAAAGGAGAACCTGGAGAGGCTTGGACGAGTAGCTGCGGGGGGGTCGGAGCTGTTGGCCGAGGTTGGAGTAGCCAGGCGGAAGGCATGGCCAGCCGTTGAGAAATGCTTGTTGAAGTTTTCGATAATCATGGATTTATTGGTGGTGACCGTGTTACCTAGCCTCAGTGCAGTGGGCAGCTGGGAGGAGGTGCTCTTGTTCTCCATGGACTTCACAGTGTCCCAGAACTTTTTGGAGTTGGAGCTACAGGATGCAAACTTCTGCCTGAAGAAGCTGGCCTTAGCTTTCCTGACTGACTGCGTGTATTGGTTCCTGACTTCCCTGAACAGTTGCATATCGCGGGGACTATTCGATGCTATTGCAGTCCGCCACAGGATGTTTTTGTTCTGGTCAAGGGCAGTCAGGTCTGGAGTGAACCAAGGGCTATATCTGTTCTTAGTTCTGCATTTTTTTGAACGGAGCATGCTTATCTAAAATGGTGAGGAAGTTACTTTTAAAGAATGACCAGGCATCCTCAACTGACGGGATGCTGATTCCGCCATAAGCAAACAGGACAAAGCTCATCCAGGGGCGGTGCTCCTAGTGGCCGGGAAGTTTAATGCAGGGAAACTTAAATCAGTTCCACCTCATTTCTATCAGCATGTTAAATGTGCAACCAGAGGAAAAATAACTGGACCACCTACACTCCACACACAGAGATGCATACAAAGCTCTCCCTCGCCCTCCATTTGGCAAATCTGACCAATATTCTATCCTCCTGATTCCTGCTTACAACAAAAATTAAATCAGAAAGCACCAGTGACTAGATCAATAAAAAAAAGTGGTCAGATGAAGCAGATGCTAAGCTACAGGACTGTTTTGTTAGCTCAGACTGGAATATGTTCTGGGATTCTTTCGATGGCATTGAGGAGTACACCACATCAGTCACTGTCGTTATCAATAAGTGAGGACGTCGTCCCCACAGTGACTGTACGTACATACCCCAACCAGACACCATGGATTTCAAGGAGTGGGACTCTAACCCGGAAGCTTATAAGAAATCCTGCTATGCCCTCCAACGAACCATCAAACAGGCAGAGTGTCAATACAGGACTAAGATTGAATCATACTACACCGGCTCCGACGCTCATCAGATGTGGCAGGGCTTGCAAACTATTACGGACTACAAAGGGAAGCACAGTCAAGAGGTGCCCAGTGACACGAGCCTACCAGATGAGCTAAATAATTTATATGCTCGTATCAAGGCAAGTAACACTGAAACATGCATGAGAGCATCAGCTGTTCCGGACGACTGTGTGATCATGCTCTCCGCATCCGATGTGTGTGAGACCTTTAAGCAGGTCAACATTCACAAGGCCACAAGGCCAGATGGATTACCAGGATGTGTACTCCAAGCATGAGCTGAGCAACTGGCAAGGGTTTTCACTGACATTTTCAACCTCTCTCTGTCTGAGTCAGTAATACCAACATGTTTCAAGCCGACCAGCATAGTCCCAAGAACACTAAGGTAACCTGCCTAAATGACTTCCTAAATGACTAAGCACCTCCCTCTGCAACTTGATCCTGGACTTCCTGATGGGCCGCCCCCAGGTGGTGAGGGTAGGTAACAACACATCCACCACTCTGATCCTCCACACAGGGTCCTGTCAGGGGTGCGTGCTCAGTCCCCTCCTGTACTCCCTGTTCTCTCATGACTGCACGGCCAGGCACGACTCCAACACCATCATTAAGTTTGTTGATGACAGAACAGTTGTAGGCCTGATCACCGACAACGATGAGACAACCTATAGGAAGGAGGTCGGAGACCTGACATTGTGGTGCAAGGACAACAACATCTCCCTCAATGTAATCGAAACAAAGGAGATGATTGTGGACTACAGGAAAAGGAGAACCGAGCACACCCCATTCTCAACGACGGGGCTGTAGTGGAGCAGGTTGAGAGCTTCAAGTTCCTTGACGTCCACATCACCAACAAACTAACATGGTCCAAGCACACCAAGACAGTCGTGAAGAGGGCACGACAAAACCTATTCCCCCTCAAGAGACTGACCCCCACTTCTATGCTGCTGCTACTCTCTGTTATTATCTATGCATAGTCACTTTAATAACTCTACCTACATGTACATATTACTTAAATTACCTCGACACTGATTCCCCCGACCATTGACTCTGTACCGGTACCCCTTGTATATAGCCCCGCTATTGTTATTTACTGCTGCTCTTTAATTATTTGTAGTTCCTATCTCTTACTTTTTTTGTTGGTATTTTCTTAAAACTGCATTGTTGGTTAAGGGCTTGTAAGTATGCATTTCACTTGATTTTATTTGTTGAGGATCAGCGAAGAGGTGTTATTTCCTACCTTCTCCACCTGGGGGTAACCCGTCAGGGAGTCCAGGACCCAGTTGCACAGGGCGGGGTTCAGACCCAGGGCCTCAAGCTTGATGATGAGCTTGGATGGTACTATGGTGTTGAATGCTGAGATATAGTCAATGAACAGCATTCTGACATAGGCATGCCTCTTGTCCAGATGGGACAGGGCAGTGTGCAGTGTGCTGGCGATTGCATCATCTGTGGAGCTATTGGTTCGGTAAGCAAATTGAAGTGGGTCTAGGGTGGCAGGCAAGTTGGAGGTGATATGATCCTTGACTAGTCTTTCAAAGCACTTCATGATGACAAAGGTGAGTGCCACGGGACAATGGTGGCCTTCTTGAAGCACGTGGGGACAACAGACAGGGATAGGGAGAGATTGAATATATCTGTAAATACACCAGCCAGCTGGTTTGCGCATGTGCTGAGGACGCATGTGCTGAGGACGCGGCTAGAGATACCATCTGGGCCGGCAGTCTTGCGAAGGTTACCATGCTTAAATGTCTTACTCATTTCGGCCACGGAGAAAGAAAGCCCATATTCCTTGATAGCGGGCTGCGTCAGTAACACTCTATTAACCTCAAAGCGAATAACTACACTGTTTGTATTCTTACATATTCCCGGTCTTCTTGCCCTTGTTAAATTCGGTGTCTTGCTATTTCTGTTTTGTGCGACCAATCTATCCACGGTAACTGGTTTGGGTAGGTTTTAATAGTCACAGTGGGTGCAACATCTCCTATGCACTTCCTGATAAACTCATTCACCATGTCGGTTTATATGTTAATATTATTTTTGATCCTACTCTGAACATATCCCACGTGAAAACAATCTTGAAGCGTGGATTCAGATTGGTCAGACCAGCGTTGACTAGACCTTACCACGGGTTCTTCCTGTTTGAGTATCTGCCTATAGGAAGGGAGGAGCAAGATGGAATTGTGGTCCGATTTGCCGAATGGAGGGCGGGGGACGGCCTTACATGCATTCTGGAAGGTAATATAACAATGATCAAGAGTTTTAGCAGCGCGAGTACAACAATTAATATGTTGATAGAATTTCAGGACCCTTTTCCTCAAATTTGCTTTGTTAAAATCCCCAGCGACAGTAAATGCTGCCTCAGGATATGTGGTTTCCAGTTTGCATAAAGTCCAGTGAAGAGTCTTTGACGGCCACCGTGGTATCAGCTTGAGGGGGACATAGACCCCTGTGGCTATTATTGACAAAAATGATCTCTGAAGATATTACGGTCGGCATTTGTTTGTGAGATATTCTAGGTCGGTGAACAGAAGAACTTGAGTTGCTGTATGTTATCACAGTTACACCATAAGTCATTAATCATAAAACATACCTCCAACCTTCTGCTTCCCGGAGAGATGTTTGTTCCTGTTGGCACAATATACTGAAACCCAACTGGCTTTACAGAGTCAGACAATATATCTCGAGAGAGCCATGTTTCCATGAAGCAGAGTATGTTACAATCCCTGGTGTCTCTCTGAAAAGCAACTCTCGCCTTGAGCTCATCAACTTTATTATCCAGAGTTGTGGCCAAAACTTTTGAGAATTACACAAATATTAATTTTCACAAAGTTTTCTGCTTCAGTGTCTTTAGATATTTTTGTCAGATGTTAATGTGGAATACTGAAGTATAATTACAAGCATTTCATGTGTCAAAGGTGTCAAAGGCTTTTTATTGACAATTACATGAAGTTGATGCAAAGAGTCAATATTTGCAGTGTTGACCCTTCTTTTTCAAGGCTTCTGCAATCCGCCCTGGCATGCTGTCAATTAACTTCTGGGCCACATCCCGACTGATGGCAGCCCATTCTTGCATAATCAATGCTTGGAGTTTGTCAGAATTTGTGGATTTTTGTTTGTCCACCTGCCTCTTGAGGATTGACCACAAGTTCTCAATGGGTTAAAGGTCTGGGGAGTTTCCTGGCCATGGACTGAAAATATAGATGTTTTGTTCCCCGAGCCACTTAGTTATCACTTTTGCCTTATGGCAAGGTGCTCCATCATGCTGGAAAAGGCATTGTTCATCACCAAACTGTTCCTGGATGGTTGGGAGAAGTTGCTCTCGGAGGATGAATAAAGAATGTTGGTACCATTCTTTATTCATGGCTGTGTTCTTAGGCAAAATTGTGAGTGAGCCCACTCCCTTGGCTGAGAAACAACCTGACACATGAATGGTCTCAGGATGCTTTACTGTTTGCATGACACAGGACTGATGGTAGCGCTCACCTTGTCTTTTCCGGACATGCTCTTTTCCAGATGCCCCAAACAATCGGAAAGGGGATTCATCAGAGAAAATGACTTTACCCCAGTCCTCAGAAGTCCAATCCCTGTACCTTTTGCAGAATATCAGTCTGTCCCTGTTGTTTATCCTGGAGAGAAGAGGCTTCTTTGCTGCCCTTCTTGACACCAGGCCATCCTCCAACGTCTTCACCTCACTGTGCATGCAGATGCACTTACACCTACCTGCTGCCATTCCTGAGCAAGCTCTGTACTGGTGGTTCCCCGATCCCGCAGCTGAATCAACTTTAGGTCCTGGCACTTGCTGTGCGCCCTGAAGCCTTCTTCACAATAATTGAACCGCTCTCTTTGAAGTTCTTGACGATCCGATAAATGGTTGATTTAGGTTCAATCTTACTGGCAGCAATATCCTTTTTGTGCAAAGCAATGATGGCAAGTGTTTCCTTGCACATAACGATGGATGACAGAGGAAGAACAATGATTCCAAGCACCACCCTCCTTTTGAAGCTTCCAGTCTGCTATTCGAACTCAATCAGCATGACAGAGGGATCTCCAGCCTTGTCCTCGTCAACACTCACACATGTGTTAATGAGAGAATCACTGACATGTCAGTTGATCCTTTTGTGGCAGGGCTGAAATGCAGAGGAAATGTTATGGGATTCAGGTCATTTGCATGGCAAAGAGGGACTTTGCAATTAATTGCAATTCATCTGATCACGCATAACATTCTGTAGTATATGCAAATTGCCATCATACAAACTTAGGCAGCAGACTTTATGAAAATTAATATTTGTGTCATGCTCAAAACTTCAGTCGACACAGTCCATGAGACCAGGCTGAGATGAGGAGCCTTGTGGGTGGTTGTTTTTGTCTTGGTCTGTGTATGTCATAATATTGCTCAAATGTGTATGTCAAGGACCAAGGCACCAAAGAGAACAACTTTACTTCCTAATGTATACAGACATAATTGTCTTCTACTCTCTTCTTGCATCTGTTTGACTGTATATGCCCCCCTCAGTGGCAGATAACTAGTCCCCAGCATATAGTAATTGCTAACAACCTTTAAAAAACTAATACAAATAACAATCCATTTTGCGTTCAGCATTAGCCTTTTATTTTGTTACACAGCTTGTTCATTTAATATACATATTTGATCATAATCAGTTACATTTGACTAGATACATGATATCAATAAGATTAAAAAGTGACAAGGGCATTGGAGTACTGTAGGTGGGCGGGACATGACTAATATAACAGATACACTACATGACCTAAAGTATGTGGACAGCTGCTCGTCAAATATCTCATTCTAAAATAATGGGCATTGATATGGAGTTGGTCCACCCTCTGCTGCTATAAACAGCCTCCACTCTTCTGGGAAGGCTTTCACCTAGATGTTGGAACATTGCTGCGGGTACTTGTTTCCATTCAGCCACAAAACCATTAGTGAGGTCGGGCGATTCTACTGCCAATGTTTGTGTAATGAGATTGCATGGCTGTGTGCTCAATGTTATACACCTGTCAGTAACGGGTGTGGCTGAAATAGCCGAATGTGTCCACATACTAAGGTGTATATGGTGATAATCAAAACAAGCACAGCAGACTGTCTTCAGTAGTTTATGGACACAACAAGGAGACAGGTGGGTTAGAAGGTGTGGGCAGAAGCATATTGGAGGCAGGTAGATGGTCATGACTCATGTTGTGACACAGGAGGGGAGTGGGCTATCCTTCCAGGATGAGGGCTCTTTTGGACCAAGATCTTCACTCAGTCAGTCACTGCTGTGTTGCTGCCCTCTGCTGGACAGAAAGTAGATTGGTGCACAATACAGGCATGTTAATTTTGCACACCCAATTTTTCAGTTTTTGATTTGTTAAAAAAGTTTGAAATATCCAATAAATGTCGTTCCACTTCATGATTGTGTCCCACTTGTTGTTGATTCTTCACAAAAAATACAGTTTTATATCTTTATGTTTGAAGCCTGAAATGTGACAAAAGGTCGCAAAGTTCAAGGGGGCCGAATACTTTCGCAAGGCACTGTAGCTTCTGCTTGTAAATCAGCTAGAAAGATGTGTCGGCATCGAGTAATTGTCTCTGGCCCCCTCCCAGTTAGGGGGAGTGATGAGCTCTACAGCAGAGTCTCACAACTCAATCGCTGGTTGAAAACTGTTTTCTGCCCCTCCCAAAAGATAGAATTTGTAGATAATTGGCCCTCTTTCTGGGACTCACCCACAAACAGGACAAAGCCTGACCTGCTGAGGAGTGACGGACTCCATCCTAGCTGGAGGGGTGCTCTCATCTTATCTACCAACATAGACAGGGCTCTAACTCCTCTAGCTCCACAATGAAATAGCCTGCTGCCTGGCCTGCACCCTGTTAGCCAGCCTGCCAGCATAGTGGAGTCTGCCACTAGCACAGTCAGTGTAGTCAGCTCAGCTATCCCCATTGAGACCGTGTCTGTGCCTCGACCTAGGTTGGGCAAAACTAAACATGGCGGTGTTCGCCTTAGCAATCTCACTAGGATAAAGACCTCCTCCATTCCTGTCATTATTGAAAGAGATCATGATACCTCACATCTCAAAATAGGGCTACTTAATGTTAGATCCCTTACTTCAAAGGCAATTATAGTCAATGAACTAATCACTGATCATAATCTTGATGTGATTGGCCTGACTGAAACATGGCTTAAGCTTGATGAATTTACTGTGTTAAATGAGGCCTCACCTCCTGGCTACACTAGTGACCATATCCGCCGTGCATCCCGCAAAGGCGGGGGTGTTGCTAACATTTACAATAGCAAATTTCAATTTACAAAAAAAAAAAAAAGACAATTTCGTCTTTTGAGCTTCTAGTCATGAAATCTATGCAGCCTACTCAATCACTTTTTATAGCTATTGTTTATAGGCCTCCTGGGCCATATACAGTGTTCCTCACTGAGTTCCCTGAATTCCTATCGGACCTTGTAGTCATAGCAGATAATATTCTAATCTTTGGTGACTTTAATATTCACATGGAAAAGTCCACAGACCCACTCCAAAAGGCTTTCGGAGCCATCATCGATTCAGTGGGTTTTGTCCAACATGTCTCTGGACCCACTCACTGTCACAGTAATACTCTGGATCTAGTTTTGTCCCATGGAATAAATGTTGTGGATCTTAATGTTTTTCCTCATAATCCTGGACTATCGGACCACCATTTTATTACGTTTGCAATTGCAACAAATAATCTGCTCAGACCCCAACCAAGGAACATCAAAAGTCGTGCTATAAATTCACAGACAACACAAAGATTCCTTGATGTCCTTCCAGATTCCCTCTGTCTACCCAAGGACGCCAGAGGACAAAAATCAGTTAACCACCTAACTGAGGAACTCAATTTAACCTTGGGTAGGAACTCAATTTAACCTTAACCTTTTTAGAAAAGGCTGTTGCGCAGCAACTCACTGCCTTCCTGAAGACAAACAATGTATACGAAATGCTTCAGTCTGGTTTTAGACCCCATCATAGCACTGAGACTGCACTTGTGAAGGTGGTAAATTACCTTTTAATGGCATCAGTCCGAGGCTCTGCATCTGTCCTCGTGCTGCTAGACCTTAGTGCTGCTTTTGATACCATCAATCACCGCATTCTTTTGGAGAGATTGGAAACCCAAATTGGTCTACACGGACAAGTTCTGGCCTGGTTTATATCTTATCTGTCAGAAAGATATCAGTTTGTCTCTGTGAATGGTTTGTCCTCTGACAAATCAATTGTAAATTTCGGTGTTCCTCAAGGTTCCGTTTTAGGACCACTATTGTTTTCACTATATATTTTACCTCTTGGGGATGTCATTCGAAAACATAATGTTAACTTTCACTGCTATGCGGATGACACACAGCTGTACATTTCAATGAAACATGGTGAAGCCCCAAAATTGCCCTCGCTAGAAGCATGTGTTTCAGACATAAGGAAGTGGATGGCTGCAAACTTTCTACTTTTAAACTCGGACAAAACAGAGATGCTTGTTCTAGGTCTTCTGTTGAATCTGACAATTAATCTTAATGGTTGTACAGTCGTCTCAAATAAAACTGAAGGACCTCTGCGTTACTCTGGACCCTGATCTCTCTTTTGAAGAACATATCAAGACCATTTCAAGGACAGCTTTTTTCCATCTATGTAACATTGCAAAAATCAGAAACTTTCTGTCCAAAAATGATGCAGAAAAATTAATCCATGCTTTTGTCACTTCTAGGTTAGACTACTGCAATGCTCTACTTTCCGGCTACCCGGATAAAGCACTAAATAAACTTCAGTTAGTGCTAAATACGGCTGCTAGAATCCTGACTAGAACCAAAAAAATTGATCATATTACTCCAGTGCTAGCCTCCCTACACTGGCTTCCTGTCAAAGCAAGGGCTGATTTCAAGGTTTTACTGCTAACCTACAAAGCATTACATGGGCCTGCTCCTACCGATCTCTCTGATTTGGTCCTGCCGTACATACCTACACGTACGCTACGGTCACAAGACGCAGGCCTCCTAATTGTCCCTAGAATTTCTAAGCAAACAGCTGGAGGCAGGGCTTTCTCCTATAGAGCTCCATTTTTATGGAACGGTCTGCCTACCCATGTCAGAGACGCAAACTCGGTCTCAACCTTTAAGTCTTCACTGAAGACTCATCTCTTCAGTGGGTCATATGATTGAGTGTAGTCTGGCCCAGGAGTGGGAAGGTGAACGGAAAGGCTCTGGAGCAACGAACCGCCCTTGCTGTCTCTGCCTGGCCGGTTCCCCTCTTTCCACTGGGATTCTCTGCCTCTAATCCTATTACAGGGGCTGAGTCACTGGCTTACTGGGGCTCTCTCATACCGTCCCTGGGAGGGGTGCGTCACCTGAGTGGGTTGAGTCACTGATGTGATCGTCTTGTCTGGGTTGGCGCCCCCCCCTTGGGTTGTGCCGTGGCGGAAATCTTTGTGGGATATACTCAGCCTGGTCTCAGGATGGTAAGTTGGTGGTTGAAGATATCCCTCTAGTGGTGTGGGGGCTGTGCTTTGGCAAAGTGGGTGGGGTTATATCCTTCCTGTTTGGCCCTGTCCGGGGGTGTCCTCGGATGGGGCCACAGTGTCTCCTGACCCCTCCTGTCTCAGCCTCCAGTATTTATGCTGCAGTAGTTTGTGTCGGGGGGCTAGGGTCAGTTTGTTATATCTGGAGTACTTCTCCTGTCCTATTCGGTGTCCTGTGTGAATTTAAGTGTGCTCTCTCTAATTCTCTCTTTCTCTCTCTCGGAGGACCTGAGCCCTAGGACCATGCCTCAGGACTACCTCACATGATGACTCCTTGCTGTCCCCAGACCACCTGGCTGTGCTGCTGCTCCAGTTTCAACTGTTCTGCCTTATTATTGGCCCATGCTGGTCATTTATGAACATTTGAACATCTTGGCCATGTTCTGTTATAATCTCCACCCGGCACAGCCAGAAGAGGACTGGCCACCCCATATAGCCTGGTTCCTCTCTAGGTTTCTTCCTAGGTTTTGGCCTTTCTAGGGAGTTTTTCCAAGCCACCGTGCTTCTACACCTCCATTGCTTGCTGTTTGGGGTTTTAGGCTGGATGTCTGTACAGCACTTTGAGATATCAGCTGATGTACGAAGGGCTATATAAATACATTTGATTTTATTTGATTTGAAAACACTCCCTTCTTAATGAAGAAGCTATCCAGCGTAAAGCCCACCACATGATCTCCAGTCCAGACCACCAACTCCACCACTGCTTTGATCTTCTCCCATCAGCTCAGAGATATCAGACTATTAAACATCTCACTGCAGGCTTCAGGAGGAGTTTCATCCGAGGGACCATCACAATTATAAACAGTTCCATGTGTCTTCCTCCTATGGGCAGGTGGGTGGTGTATTTATGTCAGACTGTTGTTTGTTTCCTGATGTTCCTCTTATCGGACAATAAACCTGATATGTGACTTCATCTATAACCCCACCGGTCTTCCACATAGCTGACAGTACAAGACAGATGCATTTATATTTTTCTTCAGTGGAGATTAAATTGTAACATTTAAAGTGTTGGTCCCATGTTTCATGAGCTAATATAAAAAAATCCCAGAAATGTTTCTTACGAACAAAAAGTTCAGTGCACATTGTGCTGGGAATTATAAAAGGTTCCTCTAAAATGTGCAGTTGTGTCTGTCACAACACAATGGCCACAGATGTCTCATATTTTGAGGGAGCGTGCAATTGGCATACTGACTGCAGGAATGTCCACCAGAGCTCTTGCCATATACTTGAATGTTCATTTCTCTACTATAAGCCGCGTCCAATTACATTTTAAATATTTTGGCAGGACGTTCAATCGGCCTCACAACTGCAGACGATGCGCATGGCGGCGTGCGATTTGCTGATGTCAAAGTTGTGAACAGAGTGCCCCATGGTGGCGGTGGGTTTATGGTACGGGCAGGCATAAGCTACGGACATCGAACGCAATTGCATTTTATCGATGGCAATTTGAATGCACAGAGATACGACACGATCCTGAGTACCATTGTCATGCCATTCATCCGTCACCTCATGTTTCAGCATGTTAATGCACAACCCCATGTCGCAAGGATCTGTACACATTTCCTAGAGGCTAAAAATGTCTTAGATTTTCCATGTCCTGTATACTCAGACATGTCAAGCATTGAGCTAGTTTGGGATGCTGTACAACAGAGAGTTCTATTTCCCACCAATATTAAGTTACTTGTGGGACATCGTTCCACAATCAACAGTCTGATCAACTCTGTGAAGGAGATGTAGTGCTGCAAGAGGAAAAGGGTGGTCACACCAGATATGAACTGGTTCTGACCCACACCCCACCCCCTTTTTAAAAAAAATGTATGCATCTCTGAATTCCCAGTCATGTGAAATCTATAGATTAGGCTCAATTAATTTATTTAAATTGACTGATTTCCTTATATGAACTGTAAAATAAGGCATTTATAATCTTGTTCAGTTTATTAACATCAAATCAAAGTTTATTGGTCACGTGCGCCGAATACAACAGGTGCAGACCTTAGTGAAATGCCGAATACAACAGGTGCAGACCTTAGTGAAATGCTTACAGGCCATAACCAACACTGCAATTTATAAGTAAAAAAAATAGGTATTAGGTGAATAGATAAGTAAAGAAATAAAACAGTAAATAGACAGTGAAAAATAACAGTAGTGAGGCTATAGAAAACACACCAGTTTGTTGCTCTAATTGAGGTAGTATGTACATGTAGATATGGTTAAAGTGACTGTGCATATATGATGAACAGAGTAACAGCAGTGTAAAAGAGGGGTTTGGGGGGGGGGACAAACACAATGCAGATAGTCCGGGTAGCCATTTGATTACCTGTTCAGGAGTCTTATGGCTTGGGGGTGAAAGCTTTTGAGAAGCCTTTTGGTCCGAGACTTGGTGCTCTGGTACCGCTTACCATGCGGTAGTAGAGAGAACAGTCTATGATCAGAATAGCAGCCTTACCTTGGTCTGTACATTTAGCTGGTTCCTCCTCTTGAAGACAACAGTGCTGTACATCACATCATCGGCAGGAAATGGGTCCTGCTGGTAGACAGACAAAGGGGGTTGATGATAAAAACGTATCAGTCTACATGTATGAGATACCTTTGAACATTTACATAATCCACAATATAAAGCATGTATTTGTTTTAACAACACTGAGATATGACCTTTCTTACTCTCAAACAGCACTGTGTCAGTCAGGTCAAATAGGAACAGCACAGTGAAGCAACTTAGGCCTACTGTGTCTGCAAAGCCAAACAGGAAATCACATCACCTTAACTGTTGCTCGCTACAGATCAGATTATTAGCTCAACACTGCAATCTACTTTGCGAAACTCAAATCACACCGTCTCTACAGTTCTTGGTATTTTTACTGTAAATATAGAGTTAACGGTTATAGATTGTACAGTTACAATGGACATGAAGCTATAGCTGAAGAGCTCATTTGTGATTTAAGTCCATCTGATGTTCATGTCCTGTCCATGGCCTGCATTTTTCACAGACAGTGGGTTACCCACAAGGCCTTGAGACAGATGTGAGGAACATGAGTGTAGCCTACCACTGAGGTGTTTGTTGTCTGGTCCAAGACCTTATTGTCCTCTGGAATAAAGAAAGATGCAGTATTAGAGACCTGAGATACACTAGAACAATACTGAATAAATTCACCATAGAAGAGTTATACGTTTTAGTCTCCTCATATGTCAAGATTCATTGTTTATAACATGGGCTAACAGTTGTCGTCAAGGAAAAGATTTGTCTCCTGAAATCTCCAAAATCAAACATTACTTTTTCATTACAGTTATTATAGAATTAATACTTACTATACTTTCTCCACATCTTCCATGTGACTAGAACACCACCAACATGCCCAGAGGAATCAGTAGGACATTTAGATCTATAGAACTGATAGTGATACTGTGTTTATTGTACAGTCCATAAAACTGAGATTTTGTTTTATAATATATATTTCTCCTGCTATGACAAAATGGAAACATTTGTTCAGCTCTTCACACCTTTTGTGTGTGAAACTTGGCCATACAAGAATAGAAGGCTGCTACTTCTACAAACCACAGAGGTGGGAGGAAGTGGTATATGCCTATAACAGTCTTGGCCTTATGCCCTAAATTCTAGTGTGAAAAACAGAACATGTTAATAACTTTCTGCATATTTCTATTGTCATCCATTTGGAGGAGTAAATATGAAATACAGCTGTCTGAGTGATAATTACCTCATGGTGTCCTTCTCCTTGCCCCCCTCAGGTCCTTGGACTGTGTTGTCAGTCTGAACAGGCACAGCAGCTGGAGAGAAAGAGGATTGTTCAGTGGCAAAACTGGATAAACCAGGTTAATACTTAATTCTACAGTATCTGATTGTTCTCTACTCACTGGTCATAGTGGTGGTACTTTGTGTGGTGGTTTGTTGTCTGACAGTGATGTGAACAGGCATTATAAGGTCTTCCACTCCACACCTGTACCAGCCAGTGTTCTCCATCTTCAGTCCACTCATAGTCACCATTAAGACGTTTCTTCTGGTGGCATCAGTGGTCTGCTGTAGAGTCACTGATGTTCCGTTTATTGTCCCAGAATCCACCCCCACACAGGACCCACTGCCACCAATCCTGCACCACCCCTTCCTATTTCCAGTGTTACTATAGTAACAATTTACAATGACACTCCCTCTTTCAACTCCTGTCACCTCCTGTTGGTCCACATAGAGTTCTGGAGTACCTGAACAGAGGTACAGACACCAAAGGTCCTGAGTGATCAAGTGTTTTTTTGTAACAACTGACCACAAATATCATAATGATGATATGATGGATAGAGAACAGAAAGTAGACTTATGCCAACAGTCCTCATTTCAACTTGAACAATAACAGTGATACCAGTAAATGAAACCAGAACACCAGTCATGTAATCATATGGAAGAGTTGCAGGGATCTTACCTGGTATGACAGATAGGTGGAACCATTCTGCCCTGACATCTGGTCCACCATTGACCTCCACAGCACAATAGTAACGTCCAGAGTCCTCTGGCTCCAGATCAGTCATGGTCACGGTCATGGTTAGCTGGTTGATGTCATCAAAGACTGAGGCCTTAGCTGTGCCCTTAGGAGGTTTAGCGTGTACAACATGGGAGCAACTATCAAAATGATCTCCTTTACATAAGTATTTAGAACGTTTGATAAAATAATGATCATAGGGACATGGGATGGTGAGGAGTCTCCTGTCTTCACAGACACACGATAAGCACCTGAAGACGCAACAGAAAACACAGATTAGAATTCAGAATCTCACAGCAGAAAACTTACATTCCATCTGGATTCTAACACACATAATACAGGAAGTGTTATTGATAAGACAAGCTACTGCTCCTGTCTTCAGAGTTTCAGCATGTGTCCAGTCCCAGTCCCTGACCTCAACTTCAGCACGTCATAGAAACATGCTACCCTTTCATAAAAAAAAAAAATGGTTGGCACATCCAGCCCCCCCCCCCCCCCTCCTCCTCAGAGGGCAGAAACAACAGTTGAAGTCAGAAGTTTACATACACCTTAGCCAAATACATTTAAACTCGGTTTCACAATTCTTGACATTTAATTATAGTAAAAAATCCCTGTCTTAGGTCATTTAGGATCACCACTTTATTTTAAGAATGTGAAATGTCAGAATAGTAGCAGAGAGAATGATTTATTTCAGCTTTTATTTATTTCATCACATTCCCCGTGGGTCAGAAGTTTACATACACTCAATTAATATTTGGTAGCATTGCCTTTAAATGGTTTAACTTGGGTCAAGCGTTTTGGGTAGCCTTCCACATGTTTCCCACAATAAATTGGATGAATTCTGGCCCATTCCTCCTGACAGAGCTGCTGTAACTGAGTCAGGTTTGTAGGCTTCCTTGCTCACACACGCTTTTTCAGTTCTGCCCACACATTTTCTATGGGATTGAGGTCAGGGCTTTCTGATGGCCACTCCAATACCTTGACTTTGTTGTCCTTGAGCCATTTTGCCACAACTTTGGAAGTATGCTTGGGGTCATTGTCCATTTGGAAGACCCATTTGCGACCAAGCTTTAACTTCCTGACTGATGTCTTGTGATTTGCTTCAATATATCCACATAATTTTCCTCCCTCATGAAGCCATCTATTTTGTGAAGTGCACCAGTCCCTTCTGCAGCAAAGCACCCCCACAACATGATGCTGCCAGCCCGTACTTCACAGTTGGGATGGTGTTCTTTGGCTTGCAAGCCTCCCCCTTTTTCCTCCAAACAAAAACAACAGTCATTATGGCCAAACAGTTCTATTTTTGTTTCATCAGACCAGAGGACATTTCACCAAAAAGTATGATCTTCGCCCCCATGTGCAGTTGCAAACTGTAGTCTGGCTTTTACATGGAGGTTTTGGAGCAGTGGCTTCTTCCTTGTTGAGCGGCCTTTCAGGTTGTGTCGATATAGGACTTGTTTTACTGTGGATATAGATACTTTTGTACCCGTTTCCTCCAGCATCTTCACAGGGTCCTTTGCTGTTATTCAGGGATTGATTTGCACTTTTCGCACCAAAGTACGTTCATCTCTAGGAGACACAATGCGTCTCCTTCCTGAGCGGTATGATGGCTGCGTGATCCCATGGTGTTTATAATTGCGTACTATTGTTTGTACAGATGAACGTGGTACCTTCAGGCATTTGGAAATTGTTCCCAAGGATGAACCACACTTGTGGAGGCCTACAATTTTATTTCTGTGGTCTTGACTGATTTCTTTTGATTTTCCCATATCAAGCAATAGGCACTGAGTTTGAAGGTAGAGTTACCTGTCTAACAGAAGACAGAGGGTGTTCTTTAATGGAAGCCTCTCCAATATATTCCAGGTAGAATCAGGAATTTCCCAGGGCAGCAGTCTAGGCCCCTTACTTTTTTCAATCTTTTCTAATGACATAACGCTGGCTATGAGTAAAGCCATTGCGTCTATGTATGCAGATGACTCAACACTATACACGTCAGCTACTACAGCGACTGAAATGACTGCTACACTTAACAAAGAGCTGTAGTTCGTTTCAGAATGGGTAGTAAGGAATAAGTTAGTCCTAAATATTATTACAACTAAAAGCATTGTATTTGGGACATTCACTAAACCCTAAACCTCAACAAAATCTTGTAATAAATCATGTGGAAATTGAGCAATTTGGGCAGACTAAATTGCTTGGAGTAACCCTGGATTGTAAACTGTCATGGTCAAAACATATTGATTTAACAATGGCTAAGATTGGGGGAAGTCTGTCTATAATAAAGTGCAGCTCTACCTTCTTAACAGCACTATCAACAAGGCAGGTCCTACAGGCTTTAGTTTTGTCGTACCTAGACTACTGTTCAGTCGTGTGGTCAGGTGCAACAAAGAGGGACTTAGAAAAATTGAAATTGGCTCAGAACAGGACATCACAGCTGGCCCTTGGATGTACACAGAGAGCAAACATTAATAATATGCATGTTAATCTCTCCTGGCTCAAAGTAGAGGAGAGATTGACTTCATCACTACTTGTATTTGTTAGAGGTATTGACATGTTGAAAGCACGGAGCTGTCTGTTTTAACGACTACCACACAGCTCAGACACCCATGCATACCCCACAAGACATGTCACCAGAGGTCTCTTCACAGTCCCCAAGTCCAGAACAGACTACGGGAGGAGCACAGGACTACATAGAGCCATGACTACATGGAACTCAATTCCACATAAAGTAACTCATGCAAGCAGTACAATTATATTTAAAAAAACAGATACAAATACACCTTATGGAACTGCAGGGACTGTTAAGCAACAAAACATTTCATTTTAATTTTTTATTTATTTTACCTTTATTTAACTAGGCAAGTCAGTCAAGAACAAATTCTTATTTTCAATGACGGCCTAGGAACAGTGGGTTAACTGCCTGTTCAGGGGCAGAACGACAGATTTGTACCTTGTCAAAACATAGACACAGACACATGCATACACACACATGATTACATATGCAAACGTACACATTCATTTTGTGTTGTAGATATGTGGTAGTGGAGGGCACACGCTTAGATATGTGGTGTGTAGGGCCCTGAGGGCACACACTGAAATCTGATATGAATGTATTGTAATGTTTTTAAAATTGCCTTAATTTTGACCCCACAAATATAAGCTGCTGCCTTGGCATCCATAATAAATACAAATACAAATATAACAGGTAAAAAGGAGATAGAAAATATAATGAAATAATATATAACCAATAATAATAAAAATAGATAATAATAATACAAAATAGTCATAACTGCACAATATTTTAGATTCATGTTCATATTAAGAAAATCATAGCAAAGGCATATGCAATTGTTCATAAAATACAATACTTTAAAAAAATTACAAACAACATAAATAAAATACACTGAACAAAAATATAAATGCAATATGCAACAATTTCAAAGATTGTACTGAATTACAGTTCATATAAGGAAATCAGTTATTTGAAATAAATCCAAGTCTATGGATTTCACAATTTGTGGCATCTTTCATTTCAGCTCATGAAACATGGGAGGGAATTCACTTTACATGTTGTGTAAATACACTATAATATCGCAAGAACAGTTCTTAATGTCGATTTCCTGCACGCTGCCTATCGGCAGAGAGACATATTTCATGTAGTTCTTATTATATCCTATTATATTCCTATCAGCAGAGAGACATATTTCATGTAGTTCTTATTATATCCTATTATATTCCTATCAGCAGAGAGACATATTTAATGTAGTTCTTATTATATCCTATTATATTCCTATCAGCAGAGAGACATATTTCATGTAGTTCTTATTATATCCTATAATATTCCTATCAGCAGAGACATATTGCATGTAGTTCTTATTATGTCCTGTTATATTCCTATCAGCAGAGAGACATATTTCATGTAGTTCTTATTATATCCTATTATATTCCTATCAGCAGAGAGACATATTTCATGTAGTTCTTATTATATCCTATTATATTCCTATCAGCAGAGAGACATATTTCATGTAGTTCTTATTATGTCCTGTTATATTCCTATCAGCAGAGAGACATATTTCATGTAGTTCTTATTATATCCTATTATATTCCTATCAGCAGAGAGACATATTTCATGTAGTTCTTATTATGTCCTATTATATGCCTATCAGCAGAGAGACATATTTCATGTAGTTCTTATTATATCCTATTATATGCCTATCAGCAGAGAGACATTTCATGTAGTTCTTATTATATCCTATTATATTCCTATCAACAGAGAGACATATTTCATGTAGTTCTTATTATGTCCTATTATATTCCTATCAGCAGAGAGACATATTTCATGTAGTTCCGTAAAAAGCAAGAAAGAAGAAGGAAAATGCATTTTAACAGCCGCTACTGACTGCTAGTAAATATTTGTCGTGTGTATTCTGTGTAGTGTGATACATTAACGTATAATTAACACAGCCAGGGCAAGATAGCAATACAGCACATGCAGTTCTGACAATCTACAGCAGAGTTCCACAACTGGCGATGACTTTACTTGTCCCCAACATTTTTCTGAGCAAAAACACTTACATTTTTTAAAACATTTATTGTTGTACATAAAATATTGTAAAAAGACCAGCAAATCAGCTCTAAGTGATTTCAATTTGGGAAAAATGTTCCAAATATTAACACGCATAATAGTGAGAAATATGTAATTGTATTCAAATGTAAGCAAATGTAAGTGACTACGCTTTAGTCATCATTTTGGGCTTCTGTGTTGATCAATAAATAGTTGAAGGTTCTCTATATTATTCAGAATGTTTGTTTTGTAGTTATAAGATAATCCTCAATGTTATGATTAATTCATGGGACAAGCTGTGCATACCAAACTGCCACTTGCCACATAATGTCCCCCTAAATAACTTGTTACCCTTACCTGAGAGTCTGGAGAAGATGAGGAGGAGGATGGAGAGGGAGAGATGAGAAACCATTTCTGGGTTTGTTATATGGTACCAATGCACAATGTGTGTGTCAAGGACCAAGGAACCAAAGAGAATGACTGAACTTCCTAATAGTTATAGCTGTCTTTAAGTCTCTTCCTGCTTCTGTTTGAGTGTCTATGCCCCCCTCAGTGGCAGATAGAAACTATTACATTATATCAACTATTTGTAACATAAGGCTCTAAGGCACTACAATTATTACTTATGCAATTAGCACATTTGTATATCTTATATCAAATAAAATCACGTATACTGTTAATTACCCAGCAGCCTTTTTAGTTGGTGTTCAGCAGCAAAAAGTTGAGACGGAGTCAGAAGTTCAGGTGCAAGAAATATATTTTTAAACTGGGTGGTTCGAGCCCTGAATGCTGATTGGCTGACAGCCATGGTATATCACACCACATACCACAGGTATGACAAAACATTTATTTTTACTGTTCTTATTATGTTTCTAACCAGTTTATAATAGCAATTAGGCACCTCTGGGATTTGTGGTATATGGCCAATAAACCAAGGCCAAGGGCTGTATCCAGGCCCTCTGCGTTGCTCGTGCCTAAGAAAATCCCTTAGCCATGGTATATTGGCCATATACCACAACCCCTCGGGCCTTATTGCTTAAATATATATTTTACAGTTTAGGTGATGAAGACTGGATCCAGAGGTTGTATTTACAAAAATGTACATATGACAAAAATAATGAACAATAAAAAAAGTACATTTACTTGGCCAATAGCAATATGTAACCTCAAATCAAGGACTAAGGAAAAACAGTCTGCATGAAATATTTATAATCCTCCTCCTGAATAGAGTTTGTCAGTTGTAAACTCACTGAGAGGTGAAATATGCTTTGAAGACCATGTCTCAGCTGCACAATAGAAAATGGCAGTCTTGCCAAACAGTCTTGCCAATCTCGGTAATGGCCCTGGGGACTTTAAGTAACATCCACCTGGTAGACCGTGTCTGGTAACTGCTAGTGGTGAAGGAGGACAGGCTATAGAGGTAGTGGGGGAGTTTACCCAGAAGGGATTTGTATATGAACACTCAAATGTAGCTCTCTGCGCATTTAATGCAAGGTCCAGCCCACCATTTGATACAAGGTGCAATGGTGGATGAGCGACTTGGCATTTGTAACAAAGCACAAGGATGCATGATAGAGTCCAGACTTTGTTGCACAAAGGAGGCTTAATAATGTGTGTACATTAAGTCACCACAATCAATTAAAGAACATTTCAGTTTAAGCTTCTTCATAAGATTATCAATCTGAACTTTGTAATACAGTTTCTTGTCCAACCATATACCTAGGTATTTGTAAGATGACAACTTTTTAATGGAGCTAAAATGGAGCCTGGGGGTACACCTCTAAAAATCTCAAGGAGGCTAGACTTGTAATTCTCAGCATAGATGTATTGTGTTCTGTCTATGAGATACTTTCTAACCAATTGACAGCCACTGAGACCAATGTTATTGAGTCTGGCTAGCAACAGTTTGCTGCAACTAAAGCCAGACTGAACCCCACACAGGCTGTTTTCAAGCAGGAATTTATTTAACTGAGAGTTCACTAGGGATTCAAAGACTTTGACCATGATAGGGAGCTTGGAAATAGGGCAATAGTTATTCACATCTTGTTCTCCACCCTTTAGTAGGGGGTGAACATATGTTGATTTCCACATTTTGGGTGTTAAAGAGTTAATTAATCATTTTTAAATAGATTTTTTTAATTCATGCATAATCATTAACAGTTCAATCATGTATAGTGCTTGCAAACGCACACAAACAATGTAAATCTGTCCCTTGGTCTCACCAGGGACAGATTCCACCAGTGTCTGGTTTCTACTCATCTTTAGTTTCACCGTGGAGTCTGTTTGCCCGAACATTACCACAGCAATGATGTTGCACAGGACGAAAAGTACTGCATTACCAATGTTTGGCATGTAGAATAATGTTTCGCCCCCATCTGTAGAAGAATTAAAACATTTAGAACATTTTCCTCTGTACATTTCTGCAAGACAATGCCTTTTTTTTTAAGGGGAATTGAAAAGGGAAGACTTCCTATTTCTAGAGGCATTTAAAGGTTTGCAGTGGCAGTGATGAGATTGACCGCTCAAGGTATTTAATGAATGTGGATCATTGAAAGTGGTAGTATAGACATCTTCCATGTGACTAGGACACCAACTATCACCACCACCAACCTGCCCAGAGGAATCAGTAGGACTTTTAGATCTATGGAACTGATAGTGAAAGAGTATGTTTACTGTGAATTACAGTCCATAAAAGATCACAGATAAATACATATTTTTATTATATTTTTGTGCTGCTATGACAAAATGGACAAAATGGAAATATTCACACCTTTTATGTGAAAAGTGTCCGTCCATCCAATAATAGAATGCTGCCACTTCTACAACCTCAGAGATATGAGGAAGTGGTAATTGTACCTGTCTCCATGATGGTAAATGTTTCTATAACAGAGTCTGAGGAAGTGTCTTAGCCTGTACTCTGTGTGAAAAGGTTTAAGGAGGGTGTTTTTGTGCCCTAAACTCTAGAGTGAAAAACATTGATCTTCATCTTCAGTCCACTATTAGTCAACGTTAAGACTTTTCTTCTGGTGACATCAGTGGTCTGTTGTAATGTCCTCTCCACACAGGAGACATTGCCACCAAGTCAAGACCGAGACTGGAGCGTGACGAGGAGTCAGAGACCGGGGCAAGACTGAGACCAGTAAAATGCAAGTCCAATTGAAGACCACAATTGTTATACTGTCAAATCGCCCTCGTAATAAGAGTTAAAATGTCCAGTATTTCTGTGTTCATATTTCAGAAGAACATGTGGATTCTTTAGACATTCAAAATTGTGGAAAAATGCATGTTGAGGACTGTGGCAGACCAGGGGTTGGGTCAAAACGTTTACACAGATCAGACACGGACAGAGTAGGATTAGCTCAGTTTCAAAAGTGTTATTAAAATAATAGTTCAGCACCAATTAGTCCAGTCCGGAGAGCCCGTCGAGACCTGGCACGTGGAGCAGATGGAGCCATCGCCTCGTGATGTATAATCCGTCTGTCACCAGGCCTCGACGAGTCTCCCCCTGGTGGCTGACCTGCTGGACCCCACAGGACAAATAGAGCTACTCTACAAATTATTTAAAAAATGTAAGCCTATGTGTAATCATAGAATTACATACACAATCCCTATTATTTTCATATATGATCTCTGTGGGTCTTTTAGCTTAGAACTAGTAAAGATTTCTCATATCACTTTTAACATGCATTACCTTTTAATGTGGCAGAAATACAAACCACAGAGGTGGGAGGAAGTGGTAACTGTCTATGTCTCTGTGATGGTGAATGTCTCTATGACAACACTGCCTTGGCCTATACTCTGTGTGAAAATGTTTAAGGAGGGTGTTTTTGTGCTGTAAACCTTAGTGTGAAAAACAGAAAATGTTATCTTTCTTCATATTGCCATCCATTTGGAAGAGTAAGTATGAAATACAGATGAATGAGTGATAATTACCTCATGGTGTCCTTCTCCTTGCCCCCCTCAGGTCCTTGGACTGTGTTGTCAGTCTGAACAGGCACAGCAGTTGGAGAGAAAGAGGATTGTTCAGTGGTTGGAGCTTGGGTTGCTGTGAGGTAAAAACAACAATGTCATTATGACTGGTGTACCAGAGAGACACAGGGTAGACTGAACTGTAACAATACATTGTGGATGTATTTGTCCAGTTTAATCTTTTGTCCAGTTTATTGTGCAGTTTATTTCATTTACACCAACTTGGAAATTTTGACTTAGTATTCCCAAAAGCTTTGAATCATGTTACAATCCAATTTGTTTTAGATGATCAGCCAGCAAGACTGGATAAACCAGGTTAATACTTAATTCTACAGTATCTGATTGTTCTCTACTCACTGGTCATAGTGGTGGTACTTTGTGTGGTGGTTTGTTGACAGTGATGTGAACAGGCATTATAAGGGCTCCAACTCCACACCTGTACCAGCCAGTGTTCTCCATCTTCAGTCCACTCCTGGTCACCGTTAAGACATTTCTTCTGGTGGCATCAGTGGTCTGCTGTAGGGTCACTGATGTTCCATCAAGAGCCGCTGAATTCCTCTCCACACAGGACCCACTGCCACCAATCCTGCACCACCCCTTCCTATTTCCAGTGTAGCTACTGTAACAATTTACAATGACACTCCCTCCTTCAACTCCAGTCACCTCCTGTTGGTCCACATAGAGTTCTGGAGTACCTGAACACAGAGCGGCAGGGTAGCCTTGTGGTTAGAGCGTTGGACTAGTAATCGAAATCCCCAAGCTGACAAGGTATAAGTCTGTTGTTCTGCCCCTGAACAGGCAGTTAACCCACTGTTTCAAGGCTGTCATTGAAAATAAGAATTTGTTCTCAAATGACTTGCCTAGTAAAATAAAAATTAGATCTTGAGTGATGAAGTATTTTTTTGTAACAAATATCATAATGTATAGAGAACAGAAAGTAGACATATACCAACTTGACCAACTTTCCTCATGTCAACTTGAACAATAGTAGTGATAGCAGTAAATGAAACCAGAACACCAGTCATGTAATCATTTGGATGAGTTGCAGCGATCTTAGCAGGAGTGACAGATAGGTAGAACCTTTCTATCCAGACATTTTGTCCACCATTGATCTCCACAACACACCAGTAACGTACAGATTCCTCTGGCTCCAGATCAGTCATGGTCACAGTGATTGTTTGCTGGTTGATGTCATCAGAGATTGAGGACTTATCTATGCTCTTGGGAGGGTCAGCAGGTACAACAGGGGAGCAACTATACAAATGATCTCCTTTACACAGGTATTTCACATGGGTTTTGTATTTCTGAACATAGTGACATGGGATGGTGGTGGAGCCTCTTGTCTGTACAGACACACAATAAGCAACTGTAGACAGAACAGAAAACACATTAGATTGGAATCCAACCGAATTCTCACAACAGAAAAATTACATTCCATCTGGACAGGAAGTGTTATTGATAAGACAAGCTACTGCTCCTGTTTTCAGAGTTTCAGCATGTGTCCAGTCCCAGTACCTGACATCAACTTCAGCACTTCATAGAAACATGTTACCCTTACCTGAGAGTCTGGAGAAGATGAGGAGGAGGGAGAGGGAGAGATGAGAATCAATTTCTGGGTATATGTCTCTGTATGTTATATGGTACCAACGCACAATGTGTGTGTCAAGGACCAAGGCCCCAAATCGAATGACTGAACTTCCTAATATATATAAGGCTCACACAAGATAGTATGAATTTCTGTGGAGCAGGTGGTCTTTATTTGGCCTGTATTTTAGTGTCAACAGTTCCAAACAGTGTATTTGTAAAACAAACAGAACCAATGATCATAATAGTGCCAAATTATGGGACAAATTATTTCCCTTCTTGTAGTTTCTCCTAAGGAGCTGGTTCATAGTAGCTCCCATTCATCTCCACAGTCATTCGTTGGGTGAAGCAAAGCGACGATCATGGATTCTTCCACCAACGTCGTTTCATCCTGAAGTATGTTTTGTCTGCTGGAAAACATTTATCTGTCCTCTGCTTGACATTCTGTTGACGTGCCTGGAAGAATGATCGACACCCTAAGCAACACAGTATACAGGGAAAATAGCCATCTTTTAGCAAAGTTAAAACAGCAAGAGGGAGGAACTTTCATACTAATTAATAGGCTCCTCCTCTTCGTTGGGCTAAGATTTGACGACATTTCCCATAATGTAACGGTGTTGATGCGCAGACCCCATCTATAGTGAATTGTGGCCACATTCAGTGAGGTAAGCTGTTTCTGGATACTGTTTAAGGAGGGTCATGTTCACTATGCATCAAATTATATTTTTGGGGGCTTGTCCAATGAAGAAATATGTTTTGTTTGTTTACAGTTTGTCTACGGTGTGTCTTACTGAACACGACCCAGGATGATTCATTTTGTAATACTCCAGCACATTAGTACAGTCAAAGACATTTGCCAAGACATTCAATAGTAGCATGGTCCAAAGTAGTGTATTTGGACCATTCTCTCTCTGTGTCTGTCTGTTTCACTGAAGCAGTAACTTACATGACGTGTCTTCACTGTCAACCGATACGGGTGGCTCACGAGGCAACATGACAATCTGCTGTATTGGCCTCAAGCAGTTCTAATGCCACGTGACATGGACAGAGAGGACAAGACAGAGAACAGTTATCTCCATTACCAACATCTTCAACCAGATACACTGAAATCAACATTACAAACCATGTGCATTTGTGAGAATGTGAGAAATATAAATTGTGACACTATACTTCAGAGAATTTTATTTCAATGTTTTTCCAGTGTTCTCCCATAACAAGTAGGCTCCTATATTATATTTGTCTAATTATGATCTACAAGAGAGAGCAGAGGACAGAGTGGTTGCCCATCTCCTCAAAGTGTATGACTAGGTCCTTGAAGGCATCCTCACAGTATAGGTTGCTTGCCCAGTGTCAGACGGCATCCAAGAATGTGTGTAGGTCTTCCACCTACAGTGTGAAATATAGAGGGACTTGTGTGAACCCTGAACCCTGAACCGTTAAGCTACCTCATGTCCTTGTGAAATGCATTGAGTCCTTTGGATTTAAAGCCATGAAACATCAATTGAAAATATGTCACATTTATAATCTTGCATTCATGATATTGAGTTTCATGTGCTGTTGCTTTTAAAATCCTATAGATGGTAGTACAGTTTAGCACAGAGCCTTACAGAATAGACAGCACTGAATTTTCACATCCTGTGTTGCGGCATTTTCTCTCTGCTGGACCATAGCTCATCTTATTCTTCCATCTGGTTAAGAAGCTGCTCTCAAACCTTCAGCTCTGGATAGACAACACACTTTCACTCTCAAATAAGAGAGTCAAAATAAAAAATGTGCACACCTGAAGTGTCAGGTTGGGAAAAGTGAAAACTAGAATGGGTGCTCCTGCACACAGTGCAGAGAGAACATTAATAAACATGTAACGTTCCGGTCAAAGACACCTTTCATTAGCAGCCTAAGACATTCATTAGCAGCCTAAGACATTCATTAGCAGCCTAATACATTCATTAGCAGCCTAAGACATTCATTAGCTGCCTAAGACATTCATTAGCAGCCTAAGACATTCATTAGCAGCCTAAGACATTCATTAGCAGCCTAAGACATTCATTAGCAGCCTAAGACATTCATTAGCAGCCTAAGACATGCATTAGCAGCCTAAGACATTCATTAGCAGCCTAAGACATTCATTAGCAGCCTAAGACATTCATTAGCAGCCTAAGACATGCATTAGCAGCCTAAGACATTCATTAGCAGCCTAAGACATTCATTAGCAGCCTAAATATTATGTTTGGCAGAGGCCTACAGGAGACACAACCAAACCTCATACTGCTAAAAGACGGACATAAGTTCTGCACTTGTGGACATATATTATGTCAACTTTAAGTAAAAAAAAAAAAAAAGATGTCTGCCTCACTCCTCACGATACATGTTCATAACTTTTGAAATGACTGTCCATGCACACCTGGGTGTAAATTAGTCATTGATGAGAATTATTCCATATTGCACAAATGAATAGTCTATGGCTACATGTGTAATCTGTAAAGGCACAATCAAATGACAACTGTCCTAGTCCGTTGTCCTAGTAACATAATGGATACAGGTGATGATGAAGGTGGAAAGGCTTAAAATGTTTCATCAGATCAATATACATTGTGTTATATTACTCTACTCCTTTAAAAGCAGCAGGCTTTGGAGAGCTAAATCCCTCGCTCACACAGTTTGAGAGCCGCGCTGTCTTGTCCATGACACTGGCAGTGGCTGCATGCTCTCAGCAGCCAAACAAAATCCATGCTGTGCATTAGTAGTCTCGAAAACCCAACCTGACTGGTCACTGTTGCACGCTCTCAGCAGCCAAACAAACGCCATGCAGTGCATTAGTAGTCTCGAAAACCCAACCTGACTGGTCACTGTTGCAAGCTCTCAGCAGCCAAACAAACTCCATGCTGTGCATTAGTAGTCTCGAAAACCCAACCTGACTGGTCACTGTTGCAAGCTCTCAGCAGCCAAACAAACTCCATGCTGTGCATTAGTAGTCTCGAAAACCCAACCTGACTGGTCACTGTTGCACGCTCTCAGCAGCCAAACAAACTCTATGCTGTGCATTAGTAGTCTCGAAAACCCAACCTGACTGGTCACTGTTGCCTAGAGTCAGGTTTTCGATACTAGTGGATTAGCCGCACCAAATCATTGGTTATTTGTTTCAGATTGTTGTATTTACGCTGAGGTTGGATTCAGTGTGGCACACCTTGATCATCCAATCCCAAAATAACTGCATAAAGACTGGTCTGGTTACATAATAACATTATGCTATGCTTTAACTTGGCCAGGTCACAGTTGCAAATGAGAACTTGTTCTCAACTAGCCTACCTGGTTAAATAAAGTGAAATAAAAAATAAAAATAAATAAATGAGGTGTTATTAGGCTACTGACTCTTTGACATTTGTTTACTAAATGTAGTACATGTGTAATAAGGTAAAAGCGTGTGTGTGAGTATGCGTGTTTTTGTGAGTGTCAAATGATGGGGCTTGACCTCGCTTAGTTGTCAACATTCAAAGGTCTTTGTTATTATTTTTATATATTTCAGTGCAGACAGTGAGCCTTCAGCTGACATATTTTCAATACCAGGATTGTTTTGAGGGGGTTTACATACCGTATGAATATCTAGGATATAGGTCATCACTGTAAAATAGTATTATTTGTTAATACTATATAATGCAAGTAATACTCATTTCCAAATTATGTCCATTATCAATATTGATTGGAAAATAAATGCACTGCAAATTAAGGTTTGTCATATACAAAAGGCTAAACACTTGCTACTATTTAACAAATGGGCACCCATCTATCTGACTGTCATTTGTCATTTTATGAATGGAAACTTTGTAATCGCTGATTGTACACGTTTCCACAATACTGCCGCGTGTAGGTTTAACTTTATTTGATGGACAGATAATTGTCCAATAGTGGCACTCCCTTGAACAGGAAGTAAAATGACAGTCAACCAATAGGTATCACCTACATTTGCGTTCCTTTTTCCTCTGTTTTGTCACGCCTGGTTGTCCTCTCATAGGTGAGATATTTCATAAACTCTACTCTTTTACACAAATAACTCAAATACTGCCAGGCTTTTGACGTGCATACATTTTTATACTGGATAAAAACATTTCATAGAGAAACATAAACATAGATACAGCGGTAGGTTTATTTACTACCTCAAGGCACAGGTCTACGCTAAAAATACACTTTGCAGCCAAACAGGAGAGCGACATCCTACGCAATCGGCGCTACTGTTTAAAAAAATTAGTTGATTTCTGACAGATTTACCCAGTGCTTTAGATTTATATGTGGAGAAATGTGAGAGGAAATATGGCTGTCTTAATACTCTGGTCACCCTTCACAATGCAAAGAGAGGTCATTATAGCAATCGAAATGCTTTTGAAATACAAGAATATCTGAACGTCTGTAGCCGTAATATTTTTGACATGTGTGTATATACAGTATATATGATAGTATAAATACCTCACATGTGACTAGTAATTAGCCAATTAAAATGTTTATCTGACTCCATAAAGATGATTTAGCAATATGGAAGAACAATATATTTGAGTTACACTAATAGGCAATCAAGAAATGTCTGAGAATGGAATCCTAAATACAAGTGTATTTAATTACTTTGGAAAATGAAGGGATTACATACAAGGCACCAAGCTTAAGTTATAAAGCATTAACAAGCATTACAAGACATTCAATGCTGGACCATAGCAAAAAAATCCATCTGGTTAAGAAGCAGCTCACCAACCTTCAGCTCTGGACAGACAACACACTTTCACTCAGAAATAAGTGAGTATAAAAAAATATATAAAAAATATGCACAGGTCACAGGTTGGGAAAAGTGAAAACTAGAATGGGTGCTCCAGCACACAGTGCAGAGAGAACATTAATAAACGTGTAACGTTCCGGTCAAAGAGACCTTTCATTAGCAGCCTAAGACATTCATTAGCAGCCTAAGACATTCATTAGCAGCCTAAGACATTCATTAGCAGCCTAAGACATGCATTAGCAGCCTAAGACATTCATTAGCAGCCTAAGACATTCATTAGCAGCCTAAGACATTCATTAGCAGCCTAAGACATGCATTAGCAGCCTAAGACATTCATTAGCAGCCTAAGACATTCATTAGCAGCCTAAGACATGCATTAGCAGCCTAAGACATTCATTAGCAGCCTAAGACATTCATTAGCAGCCTAAGACATTCATTAGCAGCCTAAGACATTCATTAGCAGCCTAAGACATGCATTAGCAGCCTAAGACATTCATTAGCAGCCTAAGACATGCATTAGCAGCCTAAGACATTCATTAGCAGCCTAAATATTAGCAGCCTAATCAAGTATTTCATCACTTGTCGAATTAATGTTAAGACCATTATTATTTTTCTTGATCCTCATTTGAGCTAACTCAAGAATACGAGATTCCCTCAACTTAAAAAGGTCTGTAGCTGGCACCTTATTCATTACATAGGATGTGTATTCATTATATATCAGGGAATCTAATGGAATAAATCATCTAAACTTCCTACGGACCCACGGATGCAAATATGAAGGATACGACCTGAACCGGACATTCCGAGTAATCAAGAATACTCCTAAGTATCCAGTCGCCGTTTACCGAACTTCCAAAGTTATTAAAATAATCCACAATTTCCTAATGATATATCACGTTGGGGTCACCATTTACTGCAGTGGGCATTGTACTTGTGTACCTGGACCATTTGTCATGCAACTCCAGGTAACAGAGGGCATATAAAGTAGTGCCAAGCCTACATGTCTGATGCAGTAATTGTCTACTTTGCAGACAGACAATGCATTTGGTCTTGCCGAGGACTCTCCACAGGACAAAGAGTTCTGCTCATCTGCTTAGAAGACTCTTCTCCCAAAAGTACTTACCTACTTTAACGCTTTTTACCAAGGTAATGTGAATTGTCGAGTCATTTAAATTAATCAGATAATATTCATATTTTTAATTAATAATGTTCATATTAGTGGTTTTGCTTGACACATTTTTTGTGTGCTTTTTATAGGCAAAGTGATGAATGCATTAGTTAGCACTACTGATATATGTATTTAACAATTTTCCAGGATCCATGCCCATTGTGTGATGAAGCAAAAGAAGTCCTTGAACCATATAAACACAGGGTGAGGTTATGTTTCTCAGAAAAATGCACCTTAAATGTTTGCTGAACAAATGGATAAGTGTCTGCTAAATGGCACCTTGACTTTTTCCACATTTTATTACATTACAGCCTGTTTCAAAAATGGATTAAATTGTTTTTTCCCCCCTCATCAATCTATACACAATACCCCATAATGACAAAGTACATATCCATAAGTATTCAAATCCTTTGCTATGAGACTTGAAATTAAGCTCAGGTGCATCCTGTTTCCATTGATCATCCTTGAGATGTTTCTACAACTTGGTTGGAGTGCACCTGTGGTAAATTAAATTGATTGGACATGATTTTGAAAGGCATACACCTGTCTATATAAGGTCCCACAGTTGACAGTGCATGTCAATGCAAAAACCAAGCCATGAGGTCGAGGGAATTGTCCTTAGAGAGTCGAGACAGGATTGTGTCGAGGCACAGATCTGGGGAAGGGTACCAAAACATTTCTGCAGCATTGAAGATCCCCAAGAACACAGTGGCCGACATCATTCTTAAATGGAAGAAGTTTGGAACCACCAAGACTCTTCCTAGAGCTGGCCGCCCTGCCCAACCAATCAATCGGGGGAGAAGGGCCTTGGTCAGGGAGGTGACCAAGAACCCAATGGTCACTTTGACAGAGCTCAAGAGTTCCTCTGTGGAGATGTGAGAACCTTACAGAAGGACAACCATCTCTGCAGCACTCCACCAATCAGGCCTTTATGGTAGAGTGGCCAGACGGAAGCCACTCCTCAGTAAAAGGCACATGACAGCCTGCTTGGAGTTTGCCAAAGGTCATCTGAAGGACTCCCAGACCATAAGAAACAAGATTCTCGGGACTGATGAAACCAAGATTGAACTCTTTGGCCTAAATGCCAAGCGGAACGTCTGGAGGAAACCTGGCACCATCCCTATGGTGAGGGATGTTTTTCAGCAGCAGGGACTGGGACATTAGTCAGGATCGAGGGAAAGATAAACGGATCAAAGTACAGAGAGATCCTTGATGAAAACCTGCTCCAGAGCGCTGAGGACCTCAGACTGGGGTGAAGGTTCACCTTCCAACAGGGCAATGAACCTAAGCACACAGCCAAGACAATGTAGGAGTGGCTTTGGGACAAGTATTTGAATGTCCTTGAGTGGCCCAGCCAGAGCCCGGACTTGAACCCGATCGAACCTCTCTGGAGAGACCTGAAAATAGCTGTGCAGCGATGCTCCCAATCCAACCTGACAGAGCTTGAGAGGATCTGCAGAGAAGAATGGGAGAAACTCTCCAAATACAGGTGTGCCAAGCTTGTAGCGTCATACCCAAGAAGACTCGATGCTGTAATTGCTGCCAAAGGTACTTCAACAAAGTACTGAGTATAGGGTCTGAATACCTATTTAAATGTGATATTTTTGGGAATTAAAAAAACAAACATTTTCAAACATTTCAAAATACCTTTTTTTGCTTTGTCATTATGGGGTATTGTGTGTAGATTGAAGAGGAAAGAAAACAATTTAATCAATTTTAGAGTAAGGCTGTAACGTACCAAAATGTGTAAAAAGTAAAGTGGTCTGAATACTTTCCGAATGCACTGAGTGTACAAAACATTAAGAACACCTGCTCTTTCCATGACATAGACTGACCAGGTGATTCCAGGTGAAAGCAATGATCCCTTATTGATGTCACTTGTTAAATCCACTTAAATCAGTGTACATGAAAGGCAGTAGACAGGTTAAAGAAGGATTTGTACGCTTTGAGACATGGATTGTGTATGTGTGAATGGGCAAGACAAAAGATTGAAGTTCCTTTGAACGGGTATGGTAGTATGTACCATGTGCCCTGGTTTGTGTCAAGAACGGCAACACTGCTGGGCTTTTACGCTCAACAGTTTCCTGTGTATATCGAGAATGGTCCACCACCCAAAGGACATCCAGCCAACTTGACGCAACTGTGGGAAGCATTGTAGTTACCATGTGCCAGCTTCTCTGTGGAACGCTGGACACATTAGAGAGTCCAGGCCCCGACGAATTGGGGCAAAAAGGGGCGGCGCAACTCCATATTCGGAAGATGTGTCTAATGTTTGGTATACTCAGTGTATTATGAAAAGGTCAATTTACTAATGAATGTCTTCTCTTATTTCTGTTATTTACAGTATATTTTTCTGCAGGTAGATATCACACTGCCGGAGAACCAAATTTGGTGGGACAGATACAAATACGACATCCCAGTCTTCCATCTGAATGGACAGTTTCTAATGATGCACCGAGTTAGCACTTCACTCCTGGAGAAACGGTTGGCTGAAGTGGATGAAGAACAACAATAAAATGACTTTGCAATAGTGTAGCCTTCTTAAAGCTAGAATCCAGGTCACCCCACCTGTGTTTTGGTAAAGAGCTGAGGGATGGGCACTATAACCACGCTCAAATTCATGGACAGAGATATGGATGCAAGGTCAGACCATGCATGATATTAAAATGATAGTTTTAACCATTTTTTTTAGGCTATTCAGTGTTTGTTTGCATTTACATTGTTTACAATTATTGGGAGTAAACTAAGCCTCTATTTTGGGTTCTCATGGAGTGTGACTATTGAACAAAGCTCATGAGGCATTTATAAATTATATTCTTCAAAAATTAATGTATATATATATATATCATTATTTTATAGGTCCAAAAATGAAAGTAGTAACTAAGCATTCCATCTTTAAATATACAGTTAAGGCCTACTGGCTCCCGAGTGGCCCAGCGTCATCCGGGTTTGGCTGGGGTAGGCCGTCATTTAAAATAAGAATTTGTTCCTAACTGACTTGCCTAGTTAAATAAAGGTTAAATAAAAAGTATATGTACAGTTGAAGTCGGAAGTTTACATACACCTTAGCCAAATACATTTAAACTCAGTTTTTCACAATTCCTGACATTTAATCCTAGTTAGAATTCCCTATTTTAAGTCAGTTAGGATCACCACTTTATTTAAAGAATGTGAAATGTCAGAATAATAGTTGAGAGAATGATTTATTTCAGCTTTTATTTCTTTCATCACATTCTCAGTGGGTCAGAAGTTTACATACACTCAATTAGTATTTTCTAGCATTGCCTTTAAATTGTTTAACTTGGGTCAAACGTTTCGGGTAGCCTTCCACAAGCGTCCCACAATAAGTTGGGTACATTATGGCCCATTCCTCCTGACAAAGCTGGTGAAACTGAATCAGGTTTGTAGGCCTCCTTGCTCGCACACGCTTTTTCAATTCTGCCCACACATTTTCTATGGGATTGAGGTCAGGGCTTTGTGATGGCCACTCCAATACGTTGACTTTGTTGTCCTTAAGCCATTTTGCCACAACTTTGGAAGTATGCTTGGGGTCATTGTCCATTTGGAAAACCCATTTGCGACCAAGCTTTAACTTCCTGACTGATGTCTTGAGATGTTGCTCAATATATCCACATAATTTTCCTCCTTCATGATGCCATCTATTTTGTGACGTGCACCAGTCCCTCCTGCAGCAAAGCAGACCCACAACATGATGCTGCCACCCCCGTGCTTCACGGTTGGGATGGTGTTCCTCAGCTTGCAAGCTTCCGCCTTTTTCCTCCAAACATAACAATGGTCATTATGGCCAAACAGTTCTATTTTGTTTCATAAGACCAGAGGACATTTCTCCAAAAAGTATGATCTTTGTCCCCATGTGCAGTTGCAAACCGTAGTCTGGCTTTTTTTATGGCGGTTTTGGAGCAGTGGCTTCTTCCTTGCTGAGTGGCCTTTCAGGTTATGTCGATATAGGACTTGTTTTAGTGTGGATATAGATATTTTTGTACCTGTTTCCTCCAGCATCTTCACACCAAAGTACGTTCATCTCTAGGAGACAGAATGCATCTCCTTCCTGAGCAGTATGACGGCTGCATGGTCCCATGGCGTTTATACTCGCGTACTCTGTACAAACCCTGCTGTTTGTACAGATGAACGTGGTACCTTCAGGCTTTTGGAAATAGCTCCCAAGGATGAACTAGACTTGTGGAGGTCTACAATTTTTCTTTCTGAGGTTTTGGCTGATTTCTTTTGATTTTCCCATGTCAAGCAAAGAGGCACTGAGTTTGAAGGTAGGCCTTGACATACATCCACAGGTACACCTCCAATTGACTTAAATTATGTCAATTAGCCTATCAGAAGCTTCTAAAGCCATGACATTTTTTAAATATTTTCCAAGCTGTTTAAATGCACAGTCAACTTAGTGTATGTAAACTTCTGACCTACTGGAATTGTCATACAGTGAATTAATTATAAGTGAAATAATCTGTAAACAATTGTTGTAAAAATTACTTGTGTCATGCACAAGGTAGATATCCTAACCGACTTGCCAAATCTATAGTTTGTTATTAACTAGAAATGTGTGGTGGGTGAAAAACGAGTTTTAATGACTCCAACCTAAGTGTATGTAAACTTCCGACTTCAGCTGTAGGCAATTTTTTATTTGACTGAAATAAATATAGGCCTATAATTTTCTTACGTGAAATGCATGCTTATGGTGATGATTATCTTTTGTCAATACATTTTAAATATCAAAAAGACAGCCGTCTTACATTGGATGAATAATAACCAAGTACCAGTAATTGATTTGAAAGTGAAAGTTCCTGGATAGACCGCCAGGATGCGCCACGGTACCCGAGATCATCATTCCGCCGAGGACCCTCCCATTGGTGGCAAGTCTTGTTACTGCAATAATCTGATTGGATGGGGGAGACCGTTATTGTATGTCTGACTGGCTAGACTGCTTGATTTACCAGCTGACGGGGGGGAAGTTGGCGTGGATCACTGACATTAAACCAAACGATTATTTGATCATCCTGCGTCGCAGTGTGTATAATCATAATTTGAAGACTTGGGATCTCACAATGAAGGTATGTATAGTTTAGATATTAGTAAGTACAAATGGTAAAATGTAAGGTGTGGCACATGAGTTAACAAGATTAACATTTCGTTTTGTGTCTGGCTCAATACACCCACACACCCTGCTGTCAAAACAATGCAATGGGGTTCACAATGCATAAAGCTAATGTTAGTTACAGTGTTACAATCTATGTTATTACTTGTCTTTATGAACAATGTCAATAGTCACCGTGAAAGCGTGTGATTTTTGTAAATGGTCTGATAAATTGCGAGGCTACTTTCATTTATCTAACATGTACAGTGCATTCAATTTTCTGAAAACGGTATCTGTTCTTTGAGTCTTCTTGGCAGCTCTCTCTTTGGGACTTGCCTGTGATAATCCCAAAAATGCTGTCATGAGACCGAGGGCACATTTGCTCCAGAACGTTAGTTAATTAGTCAGAGCATTTCTCGTACAGTTGTCATTGCGTTCAGCTGTTGCATTATTGTTGACTCGTGTAGGCTTCTTCAATTGGACAGCCAAGCCAATGATGATATACAGACTGAAAAACATGACAATATTATATTTTTAATAAAAAATAAATACATATTTTAAACTTTAACACACTCTTTTAAAGTGTGTCTATTACAGCAAAACGGTCAAATTACTCTTTTCAATTTCACGTTGAGTGCACAGACCGCACACACACTATGGATAGCTACAAGTAACTGCCAAAATAATGGAAACACCAACTTGGTGTTAATACAGCGTTGGGCCAACACAAGCCAGAACAGCTGTCTGGAATTCTATTGGAGGGATGCGACACCATTGTTCCACAATAAATTCCATAATTTGGTGTTTTGTTGTTGATGGTGGTGGAAAGTGCTATCTCAGAGCCGCCACTCTAGAATCTCCCATAAGTGTTCAATTGGGCTGAGATCTTTTAACTGAGACATCGGCATATGGTTTTCATGCTCATAAAACCATTCAGTGACCACTCGTGCCCTGTGGATGGGGGCATTGTCATCCTGTGGGGGGCTTAGCCATGGTAGCCAAAGTAATAGTCTGCCCAGCATTTTTATACATGACCCTAAGCATTATGGTATGTTATTGCTTAATTAACTCAAGAACCACACCTGTGTGGAAGCACCTGCTTTCAATATACTTTGTATCTATCCCTCATTTACTCAAAAGTTTCCATTATTTTGGCAGCTACCTGTATATCATAACTAATACTGAAGTTTCTACTGGAGTTATTAAGAGAAGCACATATGTCTGTGTCTATCTGGTTATTCATCACGCAATAGATAGGTGATCTTTTGTCGAGAGGGTCAAACAATATGGTCATTGGTCCGTGCCATAAGGGCACTAGACTGAAAGCGTATGCAGCATGGTGCTGCTTTAAGGAATCCAGTCCCTGCGGTGTGTCATGAGTGTACTTTGGCCCTTTTAAAAAAAAGATATTGTTTGGCATTGCTTTGTTTACAGTTGTTCAGCTTATCATGTCATCAAAATACTCCCGAACATACAACACACAGAAAATATGTTCATTTATACAGCATTTCTAACTAAATATGAATTTGTGGTTATGAACATCTGATTGTAGAGGCCAATTTAATATCTTGCTGGAAAGTATAGAATAAAAAATAGCTTGAACGGTTTTGGTGAAATGCTCATTTGGCTGTGTAATACCAATATTCACATTGCACTGTGCTGTATGTGGAGAGTTTAGCATTACTAATGATCTCTGTGGTGTATCATTTGGATTAAAATGTGAATTATACTAAAGGTTAGACTAGAACTTGTGTGAAACACATGGTGAACGGATATCGTTGTGGCTATAAAAATGTTAGATGGATTAATACTATTCTGTTGTCTGCCTGAGCCTCATAGACAACAATGATGCAAAGCATCCTGGGGGATCACAACAACAGAAGTTGTCATGTAACAGAGAACAGTCAGGTTCTAATAGGCTGGGGTGTAAAATAAAGGCTGATATTATATGCCTTTCCTATGTTTGGAAAACTATATAGTAACCACAAGGAAATAAGATGTCAAATAGAATGTTAGATTGAGGCAAGGGGTCACTCACAGACAGTGCGGAGGTCAATTGTAATCAAATTAATTTAGTCAACAAAAATTATAATTTTCCTTCATGGAAAAAGGAATTTCAGTTAACTTCCTGAATTGACCGACTAGCAATGGCATTGCAACCAACCATGCTCACAGAACACAGCCCCAGGGAGCAACAAAGTAGATTTACAATGCAGTATGTGGGAGGACGGCATAGTGATATAGTGTCCTACAATGTGTGTACTGTGAAAATATTGATTGGTCAGTGCTGTGGCTACCAGGTCTCACAATCCACTGTTGTAGCAGGCATTGTGCCAATTCTCAATAGCTGTCAGCCATCATGAAAAGGGAAAAGTACCCATCTGAAGTGGAGACTGTGCAGAGGACAATCACTCCCAAGGTTTCTCTGAAGTGTCAGTTTCCTTAGTGTGTTATAGCTATTGTACATCTGTACGTGCCTTGGTAAGATGGAGGGATAAAATGGTGAAGAATAGTGGAGAATTGGACATGGCTCTATTTCCCAGATGCACCAAAATAGTATTCTCAGTGTGTGTTTGAATGTACGTGTGTGTGTGGTGGGTGTGTTCAAATAGATAGTCAGTAGTAGTAGTAGTTATTTGAATCTATCTAAATGGGCACCCTTCCAGCACAAGGCCAATGTTGTTTTTTACCCTGAAAACATCTGTACAGCGGTTTTGGTCAAGTAGTATCTCTAGTTTTCCATTAGATTTAACTGATCATTCAAAATCCCTATTTCGCCAAAGAGCTTGTTGCTATGCAATGGGATAGCTTGTCACACCTCGTCACTCCTCTGATTGGCTCAGAAGAGTAAACAAATCATGACATGTTGATGTTGTTTATCTCAGACTTGATCTACTACTTGACAGCTGGCACACTGCCAAACTAATCCCCTGCAGTTTCACATTAAACTGACAATGACGCGCAATACAAGTTATTATTACATTAAGTAATTCTGTGGTGATACAGTAATATCCTCTGATTGACAGGGGTAATCCCTCTGAGTTAAAGGCACTAGCCCCTATGGGCTGAATCCATATCCTCGTTGGTTTCCCCTCCCCTTGTCTGTTCAGAGCCACGACAGTTCGACGCCTTCTATTAATTGCACAAAGCACAGTGACATCACTGGCAGTTAGAAAAGCCATCACAGACAATCAGGCCTTCATGCCAATGGTATGTATGTCAACTCATAGATTATATGTGTCAGTAACACAGATAATGTTCTAGTAACAGATGACATTCATATTCTGACTATCTCTGAAACCCATTTAGATAATACCTTAGATGATACAGTGGTAGCAATACATGGTTATAACATTTACAGAAAATACAGAAATGCCAGTGGTGGAGGTGTAGCTGTTTTATATTCAGAACCACATCCCTGTAAAGATTAGAGTGGATCTCATGTTAAATACTGTTGAAGTAATATGACTACAGGTTCATCTGCCTCACCTAAAGACCATTCTGGTGGGAAGCTGCTATAGACCAAGTGATAACAGTCAGTATATGTATTTGATATCAACAGAGAGGTATATTTTCTGGGTGATTTAAATATTGACAGGCTTTCATCAAGCTGCCCAATCAAAAAAAATATAGTTTCAAACTGTAACCAGTGCCTGCAACCTGGTTCAGGTTGTCTGTCAACCCACCAGGGTAGTTACAAACAGCACAGGAATAAAATCATCAACACGTATTGATCACATCTTTACTAAGGCTGCAGAAATATGCTTGAAAGCAGTATCCAGATCCATCGGATGTAGTGATCACAATATAGTAGCCATGTCTAGGAAAACCAAAGTTCCAAAGGCTGGGTCTAATATAATGTATAAGAGGTCATACAATAAGTTTTGTGGTGATTCCTATGTTGATGTAAATAATATTTGTCGGTCCGTGGTGTGTAATGAGGAGCAAAAAGACGCTGCACTTGACACATTTATTCAATTCCTTATTCCAGTTACTGATAAGCATGCACCCATTAAGAACATGACTATAAAAACGGTTAAATCCCTGTGGATTGGTGAGGAATTAAAAAATGGTATGGTTGAGAGTGATGAGGAATGGTAAATAAGTCTGGCTGCACAACCGATTGGCAAACATATTGCAAATTGAGAAGTCATGTGACTAAACTAAATAAAAATAAACTACACTATGTAACAAAGATAAATGACATAAAGAATGATAGTAAAGCTTTGGAGCACCTTCAATGACATTTTGGGGAAAAATGCAAACTTTGAATCATATGGCTCATTCATCACAAAATTGACTGATATTGCCAACTACTTTAATGATCATTCATTAGCAAACTTAGGCATGACATGCCAGCAACAAACACTGACACTACACATCCAAGTATATCTGACCAAATTATGAAAGACAAGCATTGTAATTTTGAGTTATGTAAAGTGAGTATGGAAGAGGTGAAGCAATTATTGTTGTCTATCAACAATGACAAGCCACTGGGGTCTGACATCTTGGATGGAAAATTACTGAGGATAATAGCGGACAATATTGCCACTCCTATTTTACATATTTTCAATTTAAGCCTACTAATTTAAGCCTGGAGAGAAGCAAAAGTAATTCCACCACCTAAGAATATTAATGCCCCCTTTACTGGCTCAAATAGCCGACCAATCAGCCTGTTAACAACCCTTAGTAAACTTTTAGAAAAAATGGTGTTTGACCAGATACAATGCTATTTTACAGTAAACAAATTGACAACAGACTTCCAGCACTCTTATAGGGAAGGACATTCAACAAGCACAGCACTTACACAAATGACTGATGATTGGCTGAGAGAAATTGATGATAACAGCCCCCATAATCTTTTTTTGTTAGACTTCAGTGCGGCTTTTGACATTATCGATCATAGTCTGCTGCTGGAAAAACATGTGTTATGGCTTTACACCCCCTGCTATATTGTAGATAGAGTTACCTGTCTAACAGAACACAGAGGGTGTTCTTTAATGGAAGCCTCTCCAACATAATCCAGGTCGAATTAGGAATTCCCCAGGGCAGCAATCTAGGCCCCTTACTTTTTTCAATCTTTATGAAAACGACATGCCATTGGCTTTGAGTAAAGCCATTGTGTCTATGTATGCGGAGGACTCAACACTATACACGTCAGCTACTACACCGACTGCAACACTTAACAAAGAGCTGCAGTTTGTTTCAGAATGGGTGGCAAGGAATAAATTGGTCCTCAATATTTCTAAAACTAAATACGTTGTATTTGGGACAAATCATTCACTAAACCTCAACTAAATATTGTAATAAATAATGTGGAGATTGAGCAAGTAACCCTGTATTGTAAACTGTCATGGTCAAAACATATTGGGGAGAAGTCTGTCCTTAATAAAGTGCGAATCTAACAGCACTAACAAAAATTATATTCCACATCAAGTAACTGATGTAAGCAGTAAAATTAGATTTTAAAAAACAGAGAGTAATACACCTTATGGAACAGCGGAGACTGCGAAGCAACACAAACTGGCATCCACACAATTACATGTTTTATTTAACTAGGCAAGTCAGTTAAGAACAAATTATTATTTACAATGACGGCCTACCCCGGCCAAACCCAGACAACAATGGGCCAATTGTGCGCCAGCTTATGGGGTTCCCAATCACGGCTGGTTGTCGAACCAGGGTCTGTCTTGATCCCTCTATCACTGAGATGCAGTGTCTTAGACAGCTGCGCCACTCGGAAGCCCACACTATACACACACGTACACATGGATTTTGTATTGTAGAGATGTGGTAGTGGAGTAGTCTGTGGTGAAATATATTGTGACTGTATTGTAATGTTTTTAAATTGTATAAGGCAGTTGATTTTGCTGGACCCGGGAAGAATAGCTGCTGCCTTGGTAGGAACTAATGGGGATCCATAATAAATACAAATGCAAATACAGATACTACACAGCAGCCATGCCTCTCTAGATACAGTGGTTTTGCTCAAGTTGTGGTAAGATATAGGATGCCAATTCTTGTTTTAGGAGGTTAGCTAGGCCACAGTTTAAGCCATACTTTGAGCAGTTCTGTATTAAACGCTAGCCCTGTCTAGCCCTTTCCCACTATAACCGAAGAGATATACTGTAGCCTATTTATACATGTGGGATTTCTGTTGAGAAGTTGGAGTTAAAAGGGCATCTGAAAAACAAAAGGGCAGATTTTTTGCTCTAATTTGTGCCCCGGGGCAGCATGCCATGCAAAAGGCAGCATGGAGTCCTTTTCCTGCCATGCCACAATGGTCGGTTGGCAGCACTCGCAGAGCTGGGTGGGCACTGTCCCTAGCACACACAGTCAAAGCCCCTTTGTACTCAGTCCCACATTGGCTATTTATATCTATTAACTTCCTTATTGCGGTAGATTAACCATAAACGAATCGCTATGGGGTTTTATCTCAGAAAAGTATGCAGCTATGTTATGGTCAAACACTAGTTGAAGAGGAATGCTGTAGTGTAGTTGTGTGGGAACAGTCTAGATAATTGTGCGGCCTAGAGTCAGTGGATGCTCACAGGCATTTGAAATTGGATATTCTCAATAAAAAAAATGAGTTAAATGCTCAAACGCAAAAAATGTTAACCATGTGTGTAGAGATGTTTGGAAAATGAATTTGTCTACTGGCACGCTGTTGAAAGGTGTGAGTAAAACTAAAAAGCTAAATTGGGTTTAAAAACAAACAGGCTAAACAAGAGTTGGAAGTTCTCATGTGTGTGGTTTGGCACTGGCCAATGCATGTCCACTGTCTTTGAAACAATTATTTTTGGTCTAATGTGAAAAGCCTTTGTAGTGCGTTTCACTTGGCTGAGTGAAAATGAATAAACAAATTGAAAAAATGAGCCTCCTACACATCTCTTGAGGTCTAAAAAATTACCACCACCTACGGAAACCACCTTAATACATTGTGTTTGGCATCAGTACACTTTATCAGTTATTGTTTTAAACCTTTTACTACCAAAACCAGAAAGGTGTTTAAATGCAGTTGTCACAGACAGTATTATTAGCCAATTAGTCTTAAAGATGAGACATTTGGAAAGATTTAAGACACCACAACTGTGTGTGTGTGTGTGTGTGTGTGTGTGTGTGTGTGAGGGGGGAGGGGGTTATATATGCGGTCATGCAAGCTTAGGGAGAACCCAGAAGTGCAGTCTTTTGCAGAGCTAGTTCTCACCAAACTGGCCCACTTCCTATGTGCCCCTTCCTCTAGCTGTTTAAATTAACCACACTTTGTCCCAAAGGACACTGAGAAGGGAAGGAAGAGGAGGGGGTCTACGACTCTGCGTCCTTAAGGATGGAATTAAGACTGGCTAGAGGTTACCGGCTGTGGTCAGCGGGGTGGTGGAAAGCAGTCTGTCAAACAAGCTATATTTAAGTCTCTCTGGTCCCTTTCCCACAGTGCTAGAGCTCAGAAAATGCGAGAGGGGGAGAGACCTCAAGTTGAAGCCAAACAGCATGGCTAGCTAGCGTGGAATGCTATCGTGTATTCCTATCCTCTACTCAGTTTACTGTTTCAGTTGGGGGCTGATTCACAAGTACTCTAAGTGTGTGATTTGGGTCAGGCTTAGAATGCCATCGTGCTACACTATACTCTGTTTCAGTTGAGGACTGATTCACAAGTACTGTAACTCACTCACCCCCTATCTGAGACATCTACTGCAGCCCTCATCCTCCACATACAACACCCATTCTGCCAGTCACATTCTATTAAAGGTCTCCAAAGCACACACATCCCTGGGTAGCTCCTCTTTTCAGTTCGCTGCCGCTAGCAACTGGAACGAGCTGCAACAAACACTCAAACTGGACAGTTTTATCTCAATCTCTTCATTCATAGACTCAATCATGGACACTCTTACTGACTGTTCTGGTTGCTTTGAGTGATGTTTTGTTGTCTCTACCTTTTGCCTTTTGTGCTGTTATCTGTGCTCAATAATGTTTTGTACCGTGTTTTTGTGCTGCTACCATGTTGTGTTGCTACCATGTTGTTGTCATGTTGTGTTGCTACCATGCTGTGTTGTCATGTGTTGCTGCCATGCTATGTTGTTGTCTTAGGTCTCTCTTTATATAGTGTTGTCTCTCTTGCAGTGATGTGTGTTTTGTCCTATATTTATATTTTATAAAATATATATTTTTAATCCCAGCCCCTGTCCCCGCAGGAGGCCTTTTGGTAGGTCGTCATTGTAAATAAGAATTTGTTGTTAACTGACTTGCCTAGTTAAATAAAGGCTACATAAAAAATATAAATAAACTGTGATTGGGGTCAGGACTAGCTAGCTTAGAATGCTATCGTGCTACACTATACTCTGTTTCAGTTGAGAGCTGATTCACATGTAGCCCACTGAATGATTTGTTTTGGGGAGGGCTGAGGAAATCTGCATGGAATAAAGCCATTGTTTATCCATTGTGATGGCAAAATTTGGGAATTCCTAGTTACGCAACATTTTACTGGAAGAATTCAAGCCAATCCGATAACTGTGAGTCACATTTTGATAAAAACACAGTCTTTCCTCTCTGTCCTTTATCTTAAAAGGATCGGCGACTAGAAAGACCAAACACGGGGTAAATTTAGCCGATACATTGTTGCTGCAGAGAGATTGACCTCTGAAAGATGGGAACCAAGTTAATAGGCCTTTGCACAATGGTTCCTCAATAAAAGACATACCACAGTGTTATGACGCACTTGAACTATGTTATTGGTCAAACCTAAAAACAATATTAACAATAGAGATCTATTCTATTGATATGGACATAAGACACTGTTTCATTGAATAAGTAACATTTAACTTGAAGGTGTTGAATATTGGTTGTCACCAACTCTGTGACAACGTATACACTTAGACTACTGTTTCTTACAACTGAGGGACTTGACTGACCAAAGGCCTAGACAAAACAGTGTGAATAAATCTACAACCCAACAAAACGTTATACACTTGACCATAAGCCACATTCTTTCATTGTTAAATACTTCACCCTATCAAGGCTTGATCTAGCCTGGTTGAAGCAGACTGACGTGAGCGTTCAGTCCAGTTTAACCAGGCTAGGCTTGACCACAGCTTGTGAGTAAATCACTGATGAGAGTTAAGTGCCTGTTCGAAGGCTTCGGCAGCAGAAGTGGCTGCCAACTGTTACACACAGAGCCACAGCTGTGACTTGAATGCAGGACAGGAGTGGTATCCTGTCCACTGAACAGCTTATCATTTGATGCCGCTCTCGTCCACTGGAACCAGCCCAAAGCTCATTTAACACACTGTAACACATACTGTAGCACACTGACAAGTAATTTAATGGGAGATAGAGACAGCAACACTATGCCATAGTGGGATTGACTGGGAAAGGCTTACAGTATAACCTCGTTTATCACTTTATCTCATCATTCCAGAGCCTCCAAATATTGTAGTGAATAGGGAGGATAGCCGATATGAACCGAAAGACCTCGACACACTAGACTCTGGGCCTCTTTGCAGGGTGATATGCAGATCTGGAGTGGCTTATTCTGTGGGCTGCAACTTGTAAAAAACATAGCAGAAACATAGCTCTTTATTCTAGTTGAGAGAGGGGCATGTATGTTCTACACAATACATTTTCTACAACATTCTGTAACATTGAATGCTCCTGAATAAGCCTATGACTATGTCCCAGTATCCACACTATGTATAAGGCCCATGACTGTTCCCAGTATGCACACTATGTATGAGGCCCATGACTGTTCCCAGTATCCACGCTATGTATAAGGCCCATGACTGTTCCCAGTATCCACACTATGTATGAGGCCCATGACTGTTCCCAGTATCCACACTATGTATGAGGCCCATGACTGTTCCCAGTATCCACACTATGTATAAGGCCCATGACTGTTCCCAGTATCCACACTATGTATGAGGCCCATGACTGTTCCCAGTATCCACACTATGTATGAGGCCTATGACTGTTCCCAGTATCCACACTATGTATGAGGCCTATGACTATGTCCCAGTATCCACGCTATGTATGAGGCCTATGACTATGTCCCAGTATCCACGCTATGTATAAGCCCCATGACTGTTCCCAGTATCCACACTATGTATAAGGCCCATGACTGTTCCCAGTATCCACACTATGTATAAGCCCCATGACTGCTCCCAGTATCCACACTATGTATGAGGCCCATGACTGTTCCCATACCCACACTAGAACACTACTTAGAATGAACCAATGTATTTGCCATGCATTCTAATGCTAGCCTGTGTGTTAGTGTGGATACTGGCACAAAGCCAGTGTCTCCATAGGATTAAGTAGAGTAGGTGAGTGAGTGCGGGTCTAGGAGGCAGTAAGGGATAAATGAAACTTCAGAGGAATCTCCACCTCGCTTATCACCGACACTCAGGCTTATCTAGGCACAACAGTGCTTTCACTGTGTGACTAGGTCCTATTCACTGACAAGAATTGCATTTCATGCTCTTGTTTTTGAAGACTTAGTCCAGTCAGATTCAAAGCTGTCATCGCAATAAGCGAGTTAGCATGGTCTAATATTTAGAAGTTAGCTTAGCTATGTCAGTTAATTTTAAACTGTGATGTCCACACCCAGTGCTTCACAGCTCTCTGAGTAGTTATTTGCAGTATTTCAAAACATACAGCCTACAGCATGTCGACATGGGTCATCATTCACAATTCATAGGATATTCTCACATGCAGATGTCCTTAACGTTCACTGTGTATCACTGTCCTTGTCTAATTTTATTCTGGTGTACAGGTTTAAGACAGGAGTCCATTTTTAAAAAAAAAACTTTTTCTAATGCACTTTGACGGTCTTTCCCAAAAGCATGACTCAGAATATGTTTACATCATTTTCTCCACCATAGGTACTTGAGTCAAATAGTTTTACATTGAGTGACTGATTTACAAAGAATGACAAAAATCTATAGAAAGTACCATGAGTAAAGTGTTCCTGAAAGTCGACCAACAATGATTAATGTTCCTGTTTTGGAGGTCTGACTAGTCATTACTATTGTCTCCTGCTACGGTCATAGTTAGTCTCTTGCCTCAATTGGTCAAACCTTGTGACATGGTTGGAGATCACAGGTTCTCACAGGGGAAACATTCTGTTGCTGCACCGTGGCTTTGAAATGTAGTTTATGGCATTAACGAGAGCTGCTGTAGTCCACCCTGGCATGGGTTGCCTCGCTCCTATGCCTCGACGATGAGGTCAACAACAACATGTGAGGTCACCCAGTGCCAAACCACAACTTTTCAAAGCACATTGGTCCTGACCTGGAAAATGGCTACCCAAAAAGGTGGAGTGAGGGGCACACCGGGGTGGAGCAAGTTACCATTCAAGGTGTGTGTGTGTGCAAAACAAATCAGTCAATGAAGTTTTGTTTTTTGCATTTGCAACCTTAGTTGCAGGTTTGCAACTTAGGTGTATTTACAGTACATCTCACAACCACTATCTATCTCCACACCCACTTAAAGCATCTATAAGGGTCTACAGTAGGCCTATGTTTCCATGGGTTGTCTGCACACCAGGTTGAATGAATGACGCAACAGGAAGTGGTTTGACATTTTTCACTGACAGTTGAACAAATACGCAACACCACCCACAGAGTGCCAAGGAGGCTCTGCTTCCTCTGTATCCAAACACAATGTGGAACAACTGTGTTCTTGCCCTTCCCTATCGTATGTCTGTACCAAATGCTATTCTAAATCAAATACTTTAGCTGTTCTTGATTGAACTTGCCTAGCACAATGGAACCAATGGAAAAGTCCAGAAAGTGAAAACCCCACCCACTTGACACTTCGGGCATGCTAAAGCAAACGCTCAAAGTATTTGAAAGATTTCAAATAGTATTTGAACCCAGGTCTCGTCCCTACCACTTCTCCATCATTTAGATTTTTACACCCACTCACAAACGGTTGCGTTGTGTAATCTGATAGGCATTGTGAAGAATTTAAAAAGTCACTATCCTGTTGTCTCACTGGTCCTAGTCAGGAAGAGTTCATTGGCATGGTTGAATGTACAATACTGAAAGCTCTATCTGTATCCAATAGCATGTCATTCACATTTATTTGTACTGTAATAGGGAGTGCCAGAATTATAGTGCGTGGTTCCAGGGCAAAAGATCATTATCTGAAAGGAACGTCCTCTGTGGACGTGTTAACAACGTGTCTAGTAATATTACGTCTTCTCTAAAGCTCTTTAGCGAAAACTCTCGGGGAAAACCAGCTGAAGGGCTCTACTGTCTCAGCTGTATACGGATATAAAGATGCCATTGTTTATCGTTCGCTGCTAGTTTACAGTTAAAACCCTTGTGTTATTTACGTGTCTTGTTTAATGTTGATTAATTGCTATGCTGGCATACGGATGCATTTCAATAGGGTTCGGTTGCATATATAGGTAGCTTCAAATGTTTACAATTAAAATCTTTGTGTTTATAATGTGTCTTGTTTAATGTCGGTTAATTTACATGCTATCATATGGATGTGTTTAGTGTGGTTACGTTGTATTCTTAGTTAGCTACAAATATGGTGAGTTATATTTAATCATTGTTCAACCAACCACATCTTTAGCCTGCAACACTGTGTATTGTTGTCAGTGTGGCCTTCCTCCAATCTGCTGCGTTGACACAATGTTTACCTGAACACCAGACATATGACCTCAGACGCATTGATGCAAATTAGTTTTGTGTTGACATCATTGTTTAGTTGTGTTGTCGCAGCCACCCTCTGTCTGTTTTCACTTTCCCTAGTTGTTCGGTGCGGTCTGGAATAGCTGAACTTGGACACGGTTAATGCCGGCGCACTGAATAGACAGACATCTGTGTTTAGTCTGTGGCAGTTGGAATGTGATCGCTGTCTGTTCGCATGTTCATTTTTGTGGTAAATATCAACACGAGCCAGAGGGAGTTGTACATTTTTAAGCGAGTAAGCATTAAGAGAAAACATTGACAGATCCCAAACATCTATCTCTCAATACATTCAATCAAAAACGTATAATATATTAAGACACTGCCTTTTGTTTATTTTGAGTGTGGTATGTTAGGTTAGTGTTACTCTGTTTGGAGTGGTAAAGAAACTTAGGTTGTACAGACGACTATTAATTATTCTGTATAGTTTATATATCCTCTGTCACAGGGAAGCAAGGAGATCTATACAGGTTAGTAAAGCCTCCGTCATTTGAGAGTGGTTTTATACTAATAACCTATATAGATCTCCAGCACCTCAAGAGAGATGACCTTTAGTATAATTCTAACAGAAACATGGTAGGGAGGCCCTGCATATTACAGTAGGTCAAACATTGACTGGCATGTCTAACAATATTGATGTAACATAGGAAATGGAAAGGATTCTACTTGACTATGGACCATAGTTGACTGAATGTTCTCAGGTGAACTTTACTAATTTCATATCTTTGTAATTACTACACCACAAAATATAGCTTTTAACAAAGGCAGATAGGCCTATTCAGCAAATCACATTTTTTATTGGTCACACACATATTTAGCACATGTTATTGCGGGTGTAGCGAAATGCTGGTGTAGTGGCAGATTCAAAGCATTGAGTCTGACCTTCAGGATTTCACACCAAAAGAAGATACTGTATTCAATCCCATTGTGCCACCTGTATGTATGACTCATCAACACACACACTTTATGATGCTTGAAACCCTTGTCAATATCACTGTATCTCTCCCTTCCTCTACTCCAGACAGATGATGCTCAGTAACCAAGCCAGACGCCAATGAAAGATAACCGTCTGCTGCCATGACGACCAGTCGCTGCACTCTGTTGCCGGAGGTGCTGCCAGAGCGTTCTGACTCTGCCCACACAGGGAGTTGCTTGAGCGACAGGGACTTTGATCCAATGGGTAGCCTGGACTACCCGACAGAGCCTGACCTCCCAGGAAAAGAAATGGAAGAGCAGAGCAGTCCGGCCAATGGAGAGCCGCAGTACTACATGCAAGTGTCTGCCAAGGACGGGCAGCTGCTGTCACCTATCGTGGGAGCGTACGCCAAACAGAGGTATGGACCTGCCAAACATGGATAGAATAGAGTTTTGTACGAGTGTGGAGGGGAGGGGTTGGTGGGGGTCAGAGGTAAAGTGAAGCTAGTTTTAAATATATACCCAAATATAACCAAACACGATTTCTGAATGGTAACAAATCAAGTGCCTCTCAAAAGGATTTCCCCCCTCTATCTGTCTGGGATGTCCTTCTTGTTCTCTGTGCCGTGAAAGAGGACTATATAGATCCTATAGATGAGTAACTATGGCTTCAGACAGCTACATAACTTACATACCAATCACACTAACTGGCCCTGTGGGGTAAATGTCTGTACATTTGAAACACAACAAATGTCCTGTTCTGGCCGGATGGTGCAGAGTCTAAATTTAGCACCTTGATTAGCATGTACGCCTGACGGGACTCTGTCAGTCACACACACTATGGGAGACAAAGGGAGGCTTTAGCGGCAACAGCTGCAGTCATGCAGACTGGGTCACAACTGTTAGCCCCCCCAAAGCCCTCTTAATAATCAGCCTGTGGCATAGAGCTAGCTAGCATAGGGTAGCTTAGCTTAGAGATAGATTAGCATAGTAGCAAAGCGGCAGCTAGCATAGATTGGCATACAGTAGAGCTGGTTGCATACATTATAGAATTGGGATCAACTTAATTTGCTACCTATTACAGAATAAATATTACAGAATAAATTGCCATGGTAGCTACAATCTACAATGTATTATTTAATAAATACTGATTGAAGAGTATGTGCTATCCGAGTCCAAGGTCTACTTGTGCCGTCTTTCCAACTCTATGTCTGGCCATTGGCAAGACAACACAAACAGATCTGGGACCAGGTTATAAATGTGTATTTTTGTCATATATGTCTAATATAAACTAAATCAACAAACATTATCGCCATAGATGTTTACTAGTTGTTTTCGTATCCAGTGACGTTGTCGTCATGTTTGTTCTGTTGATGATCAACATGAAAAACAATTTCCAGATTAGGTTTAAAGGCTTTTATTACTTCAAACTGACGACGACTCCAAAGTTTTTTTTGTTCTAGCAAAATCGTATTATTAATTCATTTGTCTGACAAGATGATGTTCATTCTATTGTGTTAGTTATTGGCAGCGACGAGTGTTTATGTTCAAGGGGAGGTTTGTTGAGTGAGGGGCTCATTCATTGCGTCAAAGACATCGGCTTAGTTTCCTGATGAAATCAAGGCGATCAACAACCCAACATAATCATCATCCAGATTAGAGGATTAGATGCCATATAGGAGATTGGTGAATCATAGATTACAGTCCATATAGTAAATGAAAGTAATAATCCTCCTTGCATATGTTGTTTTAATCCAGAAAATGTTTGATTTGAGTCTGTAATCTAAGAGATGTACTGTATGTATGCATAGTACAGAGACAGAATAGACAGGGTATTCTAACAATGTGTGACAGCGTCAAATTACACCAACTCCCTCCCAGGGTTTTGTTATTTAACCAGCTAGTTTTCTATCCACTCAAATATTGACCTGATATTTTTGAAAACCTCTAGTCAGTGAATTGTGATGTCCAATCTTAGTTGTTATTGTTCTCAGAAAGGGGGAAGGGAAGGGTGGATACCTAGTCAGTTGTCGAACTGAATGCCTTCAACTGAAATCTGTCTTCCGCATTTAACCTAATCTCTGAATCAGAGAGGTGCGGGGGCTGCCTTAATCGACATCCATGTCTTCAGCGCCCGGGGAACCGTGGGTTAACTGCCTTGCTCAGGGGCAGAAAGACAGATTTTTACCTTGTCAGCTTGGGGATTCAATCCAGCAACCTTCCGGTTACTGGCACAATGCTCTAACCACTAGGCTACCTGCCCAGATACTTAGTCAGATGTTATTGTTCTCAGAAAGGGGGAAGTAGGATCCCTAGTCAGTTGTTATTATTCTCAGAAAGGGGGAAGTAGGATCCCTAGTCAGCTGTTATTGTTCTCAGAAAGGGGGAAGGGGAATACCTAGTCAGTTGCACAACTGAATGCATTCAGCTGTGTCTTCTGCATTTAACCCAACCCCTCTAAATCAGAGAGGTGCGGGGTGCTGCCTTAATCGACGTCCACGTCATCAGCGCACGGGGAGCAGTTGTGTTGGGGGTTACTTTCCTTGCTCAAGGGTGGAACGGCACATTTTTCCACCTGCGGTCCCAAGCTTCAAGGGGAACAGAAAACACCAGCCTGTGAAAACATCAGCGTATCTAAAGACAATTTCTTTCTGTTCCTCTTTTCCTCACCTCGTTCCATATCGCCGAAGCCCTCTGCCTGAGCGGCCCATGTGTCGGATCTGTCATGACGGAGGGGGTCAGGAGGAGCTGCTCTCCCCCTGTGAGTGTGCAGGGACCCTGGGTACCATCCACCGGAGCTGCCTGGAGCACTGGCTCTCTGCCTCTGGCACCAGCGCCTGTGAGCTCTGCCACTACCAGTTCACTGTACAGAGGAAGAACCGGCCACTGATGGAGGTACAGTATACAGACACATAAATACACACATGCACACACAAAATGCAGCATGTAAATAAACCATTGTCATAATCACATGCTACCCATACGGTGCATGGCCCTTCTCGCTGTGCATGGCCCTTCTGTCCCCATCTGTCCACATAATCCCAACAAACACATATATGTTTGTCCGCGCTGGGCTTAAAACCAGGCCTAGGGCCTGTCCTGTTTTTCCATGTTATTTTCATGTTACATCAAAACAACATGCCAAAGGATTTTCTTGGCTCTTGCTATCTTTTAGGAAGAACACAGTCTAGTAAATCTGTCATTTATAGTTATAAGCTGTGGTGTGTGTGTGTGGTGTGAAGTTTGGTCTATATGCACAGATGGAATATGAAGTGAAGGGGGTTGAAGACACTTTGGGCTTCTGGTAAACATTCCATGACACTTCACACACCCCACTTCCTCTACATTCTCAGCAGGTACACTAGTTGTCAACCAATCCTCCATGTTACTGTGGGTTATATCATCACACTGATGTTACTGTGTGTCTTATTAGCAATGTAACAGTTAAAAGTCTTTCAGGGGTGAGTTTGCCAAAAGCTCTTAAATCGCAAAATAATTGTCAACACATAGCAAAAACACCTAGTCATCTGTGCTCTGTAAATTAATACTGCAAGTGAATGAATAAATCAACTCCAAATGAGTTTTCGTTCTCGTGGTAATAAGTAAGCTCACTGCTAATATCGGTTGTATTTATGAATTTCTTTACCCCTCATTTCCCCTTTTATTTGAAGAAGATTTCACCCCATATTTTTGTGGAATGAATTCGACCACAATAATAATGTGTGTGTGTTAGTGTCCTCGTCTCCACAATAACCTCTAGCTAACATGTTATTACCCCCTAGCATCTCCTGCATTCTTTCTGCATCAGGACACTGCCTCCATATATAATATATAATTGGATAGCGGTGGTGCAAAGTGGTTGTTTGGTGGCAATTACACCCGTACCATGCATACCATGGTAGCATTTCTCATAAGACCTGGGTTCAACAACTATTCCAAAACGTTCAAATACATTGATCGTTTTCTTAAACCTGTCTGGTGTGCCGAATTGGTGGGATTTGCAATTTTGGGACAGTTCTATTGGTTCCACTGTGCTAGGTGAGCTCAATCAAGCACAGCTGAAGTAACTGAAAATATTTAAAATCGTATTTGAACCCAGGTCTGATTCCTCATGAATATAATATATCATCTATATATCGTGCCTCATCGTCTGGATCATAAAGAGAGCTTTGTTCCATGAGGTTTTGAGGATGCACCAGGATTTTTATTTTATATTCTTGGAGCCATAGACTTTTAATATTGACAAACCACAGACATTGTGGGTTGGTTTGCGATTGAATTTCTCGTTATGTTCAGGAGAAGTCTACTTTCCAAATATTTGAAGAATGGGCTTTAGTTAAAGACGAACTCTGGAACTTTTGTATAATTTCATCCAGTAGTTTTGAAAATGATGCTCACGAGCCAAAAGTGTTCCCTGGTTTTTGTGTACTATATCATCAAATTGTGCAATATGTTGTCTATTTCGTATGAAATGTTACGCCCTGAAAATCATACAAATGTTGAACTATAGGTTACCAATTTGTTGTGCTTAAGATCCTGAAGTGCATCTTTAATATACTGAAACCAAAGATATTGTTGGGTAGTTGGCAATCCAAGCTAGCTGTCTATCAAAGCAAAGCGCATGTTGCTTTGGAATAGAGGTTGTATGAGGGAGAAAATGGCATCGCTAAATCAGCAAGGCATCATTTGGTTGGCTCTAGCCCAACCTAGCCCAGTCCCCCGAAGACCTGACTGGCATCCTGTTTTAGAGTAAATCCAGTTACACTGTCCTATCTCTCAACATATTGCTATCAAACTCAGTTAGCAATTTTCTGCTAGCAATACACTGTTCCTGTTAGCTGGAAGACCATAAAACAATATACTGTTCCTGTTAGCTAGAAGACCATAAAACAATACACTGTTCCTGTTAGCTGGAAGACCATAAAACAATACACTGTTCCTGTTAGCTGGAAGACCATAAAACAATATACTGTTCCTGTTAGCTGGAAGACCATACAACAATACACTGTTCCTGTTAGCTGGAAGACCATAAAACAATACACTGTTCCTGTTAGCTGGAAGACCATAAAACAATACACTGTTCCTGTTAGCTGGAAGACCATAAAACAATACACTGTTCCTGTTAGCTGGAAGACCATAAAACAATACACTGTTCCTGTTAGCTGGAAGACCATAAAACAATACACTGTTCCTGTTAGCTGGAAGACCATAAAACAATATACTGTTCCTGTTAGCTGGAAGACCATAAAACAATATACTGTTCCTGTTAGCTGGAAGACCATAAAACAATACACTGTTCCTGTTAGCTGGAAGACCATAAAACAATACACTGTTCCTGTTAGCTGGAAGACCATAAAACAATATACTGTAATGACCTGACTAGATCATAAATGAACAATTGTCCAGACAGAGGCTTGAGTTTGCGAATTGACGGTTTATTGAACCAACTTTACACAGGCTACTGTTTGGGCCGTAGCACACGCCAAATAGATGACAGATAACCCACAAGCCAATCGTGACATTCTCTTGTGAAGCCCATACGTAAGAGAGAGAGAGAACAAAGGCTGAACCTGGTCTTAACTTTCAATGCCCAACCCCCCTCCACGCCACTCCGCCAACCACCAGGATGCCCGGCATCAGAACATTCCAGGCATTCCCGTGATTGGCAGATAGCAGGTTGATTGACATGTCGGACCCCGCGAACACCGGGTACTGGTCAGTACAACACAACCACCTCCTAGCCTAGCACATAACACACAGCTGTCTGTGCGGGTCGCTACACAGCCCCCCACCACAAAGTCCCTCGTCCCCGAGGAACAAACAAAGTCTCTGGAAGCGACCCGGAGGTCTCCTTTGCCTGCGTGGCCGTGATGGTCGCAGAGTGCCCTCTGGGAACCAGGGGATGAAGGCAGGGATATGGGGGACAAG